>NC_064291.1:19453419-19459877 GCF_019186545.1 Solanum stenotomum | reverse complement strand
TGATATGGTTATGATTGAGACAGATGATGTGTAATACTATGATGTGGTCGTGATATGGTTGTGATTGAGACAGATGATGTGTAATACTATGATGTGATCGTGATATGATTGTGATTGATGATATGTGCATATTCATTATTCATCCCATGTGTGAACTATTTGTTGCATGAGTTCTGAGACACTGATATGAGGATGGATGGATATGAGACACACTTGAGACTAGCTCCGGCTAGCGATTTAGATGCCGATGGGATCTAGTTCCGGTGGTGATACATGGTCCATGTGTGGCCCCCATGGGTTATTATTTGAGTATTCAGCGCGGACTGATTACGTCAACAGATGTGTATAGTAGGACAGACATGCATCACGACTACATGACATCATTATTGCATTTTGCATCGCATTTGCCTTATCTTTGTCTGTGATGTGTGGATTGTATCGGTTTATGTGGAATTTGATCTACTTGCTCTTATTGTTGATCTGAGGTTGATGAGGATATACTGTTGGTTCTGGCTATTGAATATGATCTGTTTAGTATAGGTTGGTTGGTTTGCTGCTAGATTGAACTTTCGGTAGTTCGGTTGGGATTGAAAGGAGTTGTTTGTAGCTGCTAGTTTTGCTTAGTTTAGAGTTACTTGCGAGTACCTGTGGTTTTCGGTACTCACCCTTGCTTCTACACAATTGTGTAGGTTGACAGCTCTCTGAGATTCGGCTTAGTATTTTTTTAGCAGATTGAGCTTCGGGATATACTCGAGGGGTAGTGGTTCATTCCAGACGTGCCCTTGAGTTGTCTTTACTTTCAGTTTTGTTCTATTTGAGAACTATACTCTGAGACTTGTACATTTTTATTCGAATTCTGTATTTAGAGGTTTGTACATGTGACAACCAAATTTTAGGTAGTGTTGAGTCTTAATTAAAGTCTTCCGCTTATTTATTATCTTTTATTCTCGTATTTCTACTTCTCTATCATTGTGGTTGGGTTAGGCTGACGTGTTCGGTGGGAAATGGACACGTGCCATCACATCCGGATTTGGGGTGTGACAAAAAATGGTATCAGAGCCCCAGGTTCATAGGTCTCACGTGTACAATCCAAGTCTAAGTAGCGTCTCGAGGATCGGTACAGAGATGTATGTTCTTATCTTCGAGAGGCTATGGTGACTTTTAGGAAAGATCTTTATCACTTGATTCTCTATCGTGCGTCCTTGGTCCGATCTAATTCTTATCACTTCACTCTGTTCTCTCTCTCATTGTAATGACTCGTGGTTGGTCCTGCGTGGGTGTGAGTTTAGGTGTCATCGCGTGATTTTAGTATTTGATCTAGTTTTGATGTGGAGGTGACAGGCTTGTGGAAAGGAAGTGTGATCAGACATGGAATTCTCTTCGAGACGAGTGAGTAAGGTTGTGGCCAAGGTATGTGTTTTGAGTTTATTGTATTGGAAGATGAACATTTATTAAGAAACTTCAGGAACGTCTTAGTTCTCCGGTCATTTATTCAATAACGAGAATAGTGCTTATGTGACTTATACGACGAAAGTGGCTAGACATTGAAGAATGGTGTAAGTAAGAGAATGACTATGTTGAGAGTGCTGCGACTTTGGAAACTACAGTTTGTGAAGTTCGTCATAAGGGAATGGATTGCGTAGTATATTATGATAATGAAGTTGAACGAACCAAAATCAGAAGTTCTACGGTGGATTTATAGTGTGGGTGTATATCATTATAGGGTCATTGTACGGCGACTACAACGGTACTCGTGCTGTCTTGGTTAGGGTTATGGGCTATGTTGTTTCTGCCATCGATCGGGCTTACGAAATTGTGCATATCATTTTCGGCCGAAGACTGAAGTGCTTTGGTAATGTTTTGCAACTATTTAATGAGTGTAAATGAACAAGTTGTTTGAGTGCGACCTTCTCAATGGATCTGATGTCTTCTAGTAGTGGATTTAGCGGTTGTTAATGATGTGGTACTAGTGATATATGGAAGCGGAGAAATCTGAGTTGTCAGCTGTTTCACCTAATCGGGTTAGAAGGTTGATGTTGCATTCTCGATTGAGAAATCAAGTGGTTGCTACTATGAACGCTTGAGTTAAGCATTAATTATAAAGAAAGTTATAGTGGTGGATCGAGTGAATCGATCCTGTCTTGTTTCTAGGACAAGGTATGACCCTTGTGTGGTCATGATTATATTGGGAACTAATGACTTCATGATGAGTCAAAAGAAATGGGCAACAATAAGCGATGGATGAAGAAAGTTTTAACAAGTATACTCGTGTAAAGGCAGTTAAGGATTTTAGCGAGAAGGTACGATTAAAAAGGAATTGGGTTGGTTTTGTGAAGATGTGGGTTGGCAAGGTAAGAGATGATTGGTTGTATCAACTTTTTAGCCATTGGAAGGACTTTTTGCATGGTTTGAGTTGTAGCAGTTATATACTTGTTATTGTAGAAGAGTTCGATGAAGTTTCATTTGAGAAGTTTGACTTAAGGTAAAAGGTAATATGCGGTGGATGTTTGGCCAAGAAACTATAATGATAAATGATTTACTGGAAGAACAAGAGTCTTGCGCGATGGATATAAGTTAAGAGATGTTAAGGAATAAGACATCACGTGTGGATCCTTAGTTTGAAGTTGAGGATTGTGTAAATTTCTGCTTTTATGTTAGATATGACAATGCAAGGTGGACTGGTGCAACACAAATATATGATGTGTTATCAGCTACTTTCTGAACACTTGGTATTGGTGTTGGTGGTAAACGTTGATGTATGAGGAATTCTGCAGTTTTTGAATTGGTTTGAATTGTTCAGCATATGGTAGGTGGCTTACGAGTGTCCAACCGAAAGGACTTATAGCTCTACATGGTTATTGAGGATTTTGAATTGGGTTGATAACTCTATTTATGGAATTATCCAGACTGTTGTAACGCGTTACATAGATCCTTGATGGTAAATAGAGGTTGTGTGCTCATAGTATACGGAATTAATGGAGTGACCAAGAACTGCTTCAAGTTTCGGCATGAGATATATGATGGTTTGAATAATAGTTGAAGCTGGGTAAGTAAAGGATCGCGTGTAATCGATATTGGTCGTGATTCAATAGTTCTATCTTAATGAAAAGGTACTATGACATTTAGAACTTGGATTATTAGCGATTGGGTGAGACCCATATCGATCGTGGAATGCTTCAATGGAAGGAGGAACGACCATAATTCAAAACTTTGGAAGCAACGATGTGTTTCTAAGAATGACTGGATACTACTGGTCGTCTGAGGGTAAAGTAACTGGCCGGTGTGACTATGATGTTCTGGTAGTATTGATATTGTTGGCTTTAATGGATTATTGCAAAGAGTATGAGAAAATGGATAAATTGAGTATGTCTATGATTGTTATGAGGCCGGATTAGCTGATTGTGAAGTCAGACGAATGGGAAGGTGTGTTATGGACATCGTGCAAGAGATATCTTGGGTTGTCCAATTTCGGTTTTGTATATTCTTATGTGACCACCTACCTCATTTCAGACATGATTTTGGATTATGATTCTCTGTCTATGTTCAGACGTGTTTTTACTTTTGTGGGTGGATGCCTAGTGGTGAATCGGATGGACCGATTCATGCTCTCTTGGCAGAATAGAATACTTCTGTGGCTGGGCCGATTCAGAGATAGTGGGTTCGATGTGGTATTGGGGTGGTGGAAGGTTTTCGGAAGTTCTACAAGTGTCATCTTGCTATTGGAAAGGTATAGAGAGGCTACCGTATGTGGCTACAGTTTTTGGCTATTTTGGTATTTATCTTGCCCCGGTATGCATGGTTCAGCTAGGTGTGGTTCGATGCTTAGGTGGCCTGTGGGCCTAGTTCTCCCGTTGCTGGAATTGTCTACAATTACGGATCCTACTTCAGTGTTTTGGTGGCATCCTTAGAGGTTTTATATGCTTGGATGGGTCGATCATCAGTTGGATACTTGATCATTTCTATCTGTGGGTTAGATAAGTGTGATTATTCCAAGATGGGTGCTCGATGGATTCGCATCAGATTAGTATGAATCAGACTTGTGGAAATGTGGTAATGAGAATGGAATTTTTTCTAGAGTCGGTGATGGTTTGTGTGTTGTGAGAGCTTGGTGACTTATTTAGGTTCATCCTTGATTTTTCTGTGGTTATTGATTCCAAAATTTCTCTCGTGGTTACATGATTAGGGGTTTGTCATGGTAAATATGTTGTGGCTTTGAGATCATAAATTCAGATTCAGTCTTTGAGTTAGTCGGTGGTTTGAAATAACCTTTTGAGGGTTAAGTTGTCAAGATTGATTTGGGAATCATTATATGGATTTTTGGGATAAGGTTTAAGAATGGGTTCGTTTGGAGTAGTAATTATTGAGTTCGGAAATTTCACCTCGGGGTTGATAGCGTCGAGTATTTTTTGCCTTCTTCTACTTTATGTTCAAGGACGAGCATGATTTTTAGTGGTGAATAATGTAATGACCCTAAAGGTCATTTTTAGATATTTTCATAAAATGACCGTTTGACCCCTCCCGATAATTGCCTCGAGTCCTAATTGTTGTATTTTCGAAGTTGGTTTTAAGGAAAATTGATGAAAAGTTGAGTTTTTAAGAGTTAAAGTTTGGTTAAAAGTGCTATTTCAAGTCATTTGGATTTTCGAGACTCGAATCGGATTACCGTCGATTCCAGCAGTTTTAGAATATCGAAACGAGTCTATGAGAATTTACGGAGTCAAATTTGGAGTTAAAAAGAAGATTTGAGGTCCTAAGTTGCTAAAATTGTGAAATTTTGATCAAGAGTTGACTTTGGTCAACAAACGAGGTTTCGGTGCTTGAAATGGAATTCCGAGGGCACCGTTGGATTCAGGGGGTGATTCTAAGTCTAGAATGAGTCTTGGTTGAATTTTTAGAGGCCCGAGTGCGTTTCGAGTTTTTGAGCCTAAAGTTAGTTTATTGACGCCTTATCGGATACCGGGTCAAGGAGACCTCGAATTCAAATTCCGACGATTTCATTCAGTTCGAAATGTCATTTTCAAGCTAGTAGCATATTTGGTTTGTGTTCGGGAAGTGCCAAATGAGTTTTGGGTAAGCTTTTAAGCTTCTTGGATACTTTGACACTATTTCAGCAAATTGTGGTAACTAAAGGGTTTATTATTAGTTTTAAAGGTCGAAAATTTATTCCGAAGGTTCTAAAATTTTGAGCATGAATTATAGGACTTATCTGCAAATTTTGGTGCATTTTCGCTAACCCGAGATTGGACTTTTATCGCAAATAAGAAATAATTGTTTACGGAGTAGAAATGATATTTGACTGGGAAAACGAGCATGAAATTGAGCTTCGATTGAACGAGCAGGTCCGTATCATTATTTAAGACATTTAGAAAAAAGAATCGCGTCATTTCACTATCGTATGAGGAAATTACGGCCTTTGTAGTGAAAGATTAACTGCTGTTTTTCTGATGCATAACAGCCATGTACTGTTATAAAAATCTCAGACTGTGTTCATTAGGTATTTCGAGCATATCGGGAGTTCTAGAGATCGGATTGGAGTGATTCTTATGGGTTTCTTCTTGAATTAATATGAGGGTTAGTATTCAATCTTCAATTCGACATTTTCTCGTAATTTCTTTATATGGTTTTTTCTTTTCCCTATTCGTAAATCTCTTGAGAAAAATTGAGGTTTTATCGATTTGGACTCCCTTTTTGATGAAAAAGGTATATTTACGATCCTTATGTTATGGGTAAACTGATTTTAACATAAAATTATTGATTCATCGATTATTTTCATCATATTAACCGCGTACAATTTGGACTTTCCTAGTAAAGTTAAAGTTTGATAAATTGAGAATTTCAAGGTCGATCTTAACTCCGTTTTTGATGAAATTTCATATTTGAACTTATCTAAGCATGGGTAATATGTTTTTCAAGAGATATTTCATTTTCGAGTCGGGGTTTCGAATTCGAATTTTTTAGGCTTCTTCAAGAACGTAGATTTTCCTTCAAATTGAGTTTGTGAATTGATTTCAACTCCGTTTTCAAATTGGTTTTCACCATTAGCTTCCAAATACTTTAAGGATCATTTTACATCAAAAATTTCTAGATTTGGGTATCGTTTTCCTGTTTGAGACTTTTGGACCGTTTTGCCCTTTTCCCAAAAATTTCTTGATTTTGGTGTCATTGGACTCGTATCGTGATTGTGAATAATTGTTTGAATAGATTATCGTGATCCAGATTATACTCGGAAAGGAAAGGCTCAAGTCAAGTAACTTTTGGAGTTCTTTTTAAGGCAAGTGGCTTCCAAACTTTGTAAAACTCTTAGACTACGCATGACTATTTTCCTAATTGTGTTGGGGAGTAATGGGAATTGAGGATGGGTTTTATTTGTTGATTGAAATTGTTGTAAATGAAAGATGGGGAATAAAACGAGCTAAATGTGTTATATGTGACTTGAATTTGTTGAATAAGTCATGTGA
>NC_064291.1:19191256-19452846 GCF_019186545.1 Solanum stenotomum | reverse complement strand
ATTTGAGTATTCAGCGCGGACTGATTACGTCAACAGATGTGTATCGTAGGACAGACATGCATCACGACTACATGACATCATTATTGCATTTTGCATCGCATTTGCCTTATCTTTGTCTGTGATGTGTGGATTGTATCGATTTACCCTTCTTATGTGGAATTTGATCTACTTGCTCTTATTTGTTGATCTGAGGTTGATGAGGATATACTGTTGGTTCTGGCTGTTGAATATGATCTGTTTAGTATAGGTTGGTTGGTTTGCTGTTAGATTGAACTTTCGGTAGTTCGATTGGGATTGAAAGGAGTTGTTTGTAGCTGCTAGTTTTGCTTAGTTTAGAGTTACCTGCGAGTACCTGTGGTTTTCGGTACTCACCGTTGCTTCTACACAATTGTGTAGGTTGACAGCTTTCTCAGATTCGGCTTAGTATTTTATTTAGCAGATTGAGCTTCGGGACATACTTGAGGGGTAGCGTTTCATTCCAGACGTGCCCTTGAGTTATCTTTACTTTCAGTTTTGTTCTATTTGAGAACTATACTCTGAGACTTGTACATTTTTATTCTAATTCTGCATTTAGAGGTTTGTACATGTGACAACCAAATTTTAGGTAGTGTTGAGTCTTAATTAAAGTCTTCCGCTTATTTATTATCTTTTATTCTCGTATTTCTACTTCTCTATCATTGTGGTTGGGTTAGGCTGACGTGTCCGGTGGGAAATGGACACGTGCCTTCACATCCGGATTTGGGGTGTGATAGATCATCTCAAGAGCTTGCATCAGTTAGTCAACCAGACCAATGGGGCAAATTCTAGGTGTTATCACACATGGTTCACTGTAATCTTATCACACAAGGCATTTATAGTAATGTCAAACAAGACTCCACACTTTCGCTAGTGTGCAATGCTTATCACAAGAGACTCAATTTGATAATTTGCTAGTCACCACGAGATGCAAAATGTTCACATATTGCCTATGCAACTTCATTTAGCCTCATCGTAGACGTAAATTCATTTTTGTTCTATTATGAGCACTATTCAAGTCATCGGTATTGATCAAGATCTATACTCAAATTTGCAAGAGAACGGTAACATTCAAACATAAACAACAGGTGGCACAATTTTTTTTTCCCGAAGGGGTCCAAATATCATTTACAATTAAAACAAGGAGCCACAAACTCAATCATCCACAACAACAGTGCTAAAAAAATTTTATAGCTCAAAACACAAATATATAAGCAGAACAATAATCACACAAGGTGGGCCTCACCCCACCACAAAAACAAAGCTATTTGTCCTCAAATGCAAGCAATAAAGTATCCAAAAGTCAATAAAAATAAGAGAGAGAAGGAGGTAAAGAGGGATCTTGTCTAAACAGTCGCTCCATATGTTGGGGAATAAGTGCCCGGTGTAGTACTTTGATCCTGGGCATCAGTGCCCGGAGTCACCTCAGAAATACCAGCTTTACTAGATGCACCCATGGTGGTGTCTCTCAAAGCGGTCTGACATGCAGTCTCGAACATGGCATCCTCCAGGTTAGCCAGATCATCATAAACCTCAGCATCACACACCTCTATCTGCTCCTCATCGGTCTCTGCCTCCGACTTATCAGCTGCCATATCATCTGGATGTACATCTCTGGTGGTGGCCGGAGGAATCTCAAAAGTCTCTAGAGCATCCACATCATAAGCTGCCTCAAGTAGGAAAGTGAAGTCAGTAGACTGCAAGTAGTCAATGTCCTTCCTCAGATCAGCAACTACAGCTTTCAACACCATAACCTCAGAAGACTCTACCTGTCTACTCTTACAGGTCGTGACTTTCACAATCAATTCATCAATAGAAGCCCGAAGGGGAGTCAATCCAACTAAAATGGGAGCCTAAATAATCCATGGCACATCAACGTCCAATTTAGTAGACTGCACATCAACCGAGTGGGCAAAGTGTGCCATCTTCAGGAGCATAGCCTGAGTGATCTTGGTGGGCAGGGCTGAGGAAGAAGCACCTGGAGCCTGGGAAGAAGAAGTAGGAGTGGATGTACTTGAAGGCTCGGAGGTTGGAGTAGGCAAAGATGCCTCTGTAGGTATCGAATCAATGTCCACCTTCGGGGATGTATCCACCGGAGCTGCTCTGCTTCTGTCGTCGTCCTCCCATGTGTACTCGACCTCAATACGCCGGATGCCAGTACAGGAAGAAAGAGTAACCTCAATATCTCTAGTATCATCCTGGGGCACTCCAGCACGCCGGCATAACTCCGTGATCAAGACTAGGAATTGAAGTGAGGTCTGCCATTGCTTGGCCCTCATGGCCATCTCTTGCTCAATAATAATCACCATGTCAATGCTCTTCCTAGAAATAATCGACCCAAGGCAGGCCGCCTTAGGATAACAGAGAACAGACTCATTTTGGGAGGGCATAATAGAGGTGCTGATGAATCCGAACCAATAAAGTGGAGCTACACTCAAGTCTCTCTTCTCGATAGGGACTCCTGCCTCTGTCTACCTTGGGGTGTTGTCTGAGATCTGGGGCACCAACCAACCCTTGAGCTCATCCAATGATGTTGTAGTGATAGCCAGGTTGGGGTAGTCAAAGTCTGACCCCCCTGTCAAGTACTGCATTGATGTTATCATACCTATAGTGCACTACTGTCCCTCGTACTATAATGGACCTCATCGGTTTGAATTCACTGGCGGCCTTATTCTTGATTTTAGGAACTAGGTCACCATATGCAGAGTAGAACTCCCGAACCCATGTAGGTATGTACGGGCCTCAGGGCCTGATGAATTACTCAGAATAGTGGAACTGGACGGTGTCCCTAACCCCGGAGTATCTGCCCAGTAAGCCTTAAGTCGAAAGTCATTTCTCCTCGAGAATCTTTCGTGACCCATTGACTTTCAGTCAGTTAAGTAGCCGTGGAGGAGGAACCACTGGTGGTACATGAGCTACTAGGGGTGCCGGAGCTAGCACTGAATTTGCTGGGGTGGAAACTGAAGGGACTCTAGCTGAGTCAGGGTGAGATCTAGCACGAATCTCAGCCCTCCGAGACTTTAATGGCAGGTCATGCTCAAGCTCAGATAAAGCTGCCCGGGAGTCAGCAGCCAGTCTTTTAGATGTTGGCCTCTTGCATTTTCTCTGACCTCCCATTGGAGGCTCTGTTCTTCCCTTTTTGGGAGGATTTACTCGCCCTACATTTATCACAATACCCCGTGCTCTTTTACGGGGTGGTATGTCGATGTTTGTTGTTACCATATATGCAAAACATCAGGAAAAGTTAGAAGTAATACAAGCAAAAGCACAAAAGAAAAGAGTTGCACAAAGACTCGCCGAGCTGGTCGGTGAGTCGCTAAATCTCTTTGGCGAGCCAGATTAGGCTCACCGAAAGGATTGGCTCAAAAAGTTCTCAGACAAATATCATGTTAGCGATGCGAAGGGTCTTTCGGTGAATCGCCGATAGCATTCGGCAAGAAAAGACTAGCCCATCGAAAATTACAGTATATTTAAGGATTAGGGGTGCAGACAACGGGCGATCAAAGAAGACCTTCAGCGAGTCGCCCAGTGCACTCAGCGAACTCAGGCTTTTCATCGAAAGTTAACGAACCTTTTTCAATATAAAGTATGAAATTTAAGGCGATAAAGGGAACTTCGGGGAACCGCCGAGTGGTTCAGCGAGCTCGACTTCGCTCGCCAAACGACCTGACGTGCCTACTTTCAACCGTACTTCCCAAATTCAACCTCGGAACCCCCGAAAACAAAATCAAAGCATGCACTCTTTCGATTAACCTAAGACCTATTACACCCATGCCCCCAGTATACTCAGACTTCTCCTGGTTTGGCCAAATTTGGTCATATGTTGACTTTTTCCCTTAAGAATGACGTCAACCTCGCTATCATTGGGCGAAACACGTCATTTAGCACAAATGCGAGTTACTTAGACTTCGCCCGACTAGACCAACAACATGCAAGCATAACCCCACAATTATAATGAATTTTAAAGCACGAAAACTCAGGAAATCAACATTATAGGCATTATAGGCATGATATTCAAATTAACAAAGGCACACACATACATAATTATGATCAAAGAGGCCCAGCACACATCACTAAGATAAAAACTAATTGCAAATGAGTACAAATTGCTAAAAATGAATTCGCAGTTCGGATAACCAACCTTATATGCCAAATAAATACTTTGAAAAGCTAGGCAGCAAAGTAATCCAACTCAGAACACAAATTTGACGACTCAAATATGATAAAAATATGGGGAATATAGAAAATATTGTACGGGTGTGAGTTTGGGAAGTTCAAAAGTGAGGGAAAGTAAAAGAGTTTGAAAGTTTAAACCTTTGGCCTTTAAAAACCATCCAGTTCTCGCCCATTCGGCGACATAAGTTTTGCTCACCGACATACTCGGCGACATACCGAGTAGGCACATACCTCGCTGAGTTTTACATGACCTCCAGTTATTGTGGGGATCCAAATGGAGGACAAAGTCATGATCGCAGACCTGGTCGGCGATTCGCCAATTTGCTCCTAGGCTCGCCATGTTGTACAAACTACAATTTAAAAATGTCTTAAGTCCAACGGCGGTCCAAGTCGGGCTCGCCGAGCTCTTCGATGAGTCACTAACTAGACTGTTAGCTCGCTAACTTGCACTTTTCAAAAACCTTCCACACTTCGACCTGCACAATCAACACACCATTATTTCAAACTTAAAAAGAAAGAAAATATAACTTCGGTTGCCTCCAAAGCAGTGCCTTGGTTAACGTCACGGCACGAGGCAAGTCCACACTCAAACCTTATTCTTGGGGTTGGCCATAGTATCACTAGGAAACCCCCTTGTTGTGTCGAGTTTAAATGAGACGAGAAATGACCCATTTGGGTCTCTAACTATTTGATCGATATTGAATAGGAGGTGACCGTCTCGCTGAGGGTGGACACATCTTCTTTCATTTCTTTCAAAATCTTGTCCGACCCCTCAACTTTGTTGAGGATACCAGAAAGCATGTCCTCCAACCGACCACCTTTCAAATCTTTTGCTTTCTGATACTCGTGGAGAGGCACATACCTATTCTTCTCCCCATCCTTCCAATTGGGATTTCGATCCCTTCATTCTCGATCACGATCTATCCAACCTTCATCACCATTCCAAACTTGGTTACCCCCCTGCCTCAGGTAGTTTGAACGACAATCACCACCTTGGGTGGTTAGGAAATTCGTTGTACAAAGCCTCAAACTTGGCCTCATCAGGATTAACATAACCGACACCCACTGTATTGACACTTCGAGAACCAGCTCCCATGACAGTTTTGGACAAAATGTCAAGTTGTGTCATGATCTTGGCCATGTTATGGTCCCTCTCTTGGTCAATATAAATGTGAGAGGGGAGACCTGATATTCGAGGGTGTACCAAGATCGATTAATAGTAGCCTTGCAATCTAAGAGTTGAGCTGCTATCACATAAGGTTACTGCATCAAACCTTTCAGAGTAAGTTGGTTAGCAACACCCTTATTTACCGAATCAAGACTTCGGTAAAAATGCTGCAGCAACATGTTGTCAGGCAAGACATGAGTTAGGCATTGGAGCACCAAATTCTTGAATCGTAACCAAGTTTCATGAATTGGCTTGCCCTCCAGACGCTTGGAGCTCTGAATACTGTCCTGAAGAATCATCATCTTCGAAGGAGGGAAAAACCTCACTTGAAATGCGGTGACCAGCTCATCCCACGAAGTGATTTATTAACGTGGCAATTCAGCCAGCCACTTACATGCTTTTGCCATAAAAGAGAATGTGAACAACCTCAACTAAACTGACTCTTGGGATATGTTCTTGAAGGAGAACTGTCCGCAAACATCCACGAAGTTTCTAATATGCTCATGGGGATCCTCATGAGACAAACCACCGAACAACCCCTTCAATTGCAAGAGCTGCAACATAGTACTTATGATATGGAACACGACATTCCTTTTGGCCAGAGGCAAGCGAATGGCACCAATTTCACCCATAAGATGGGGGTCAATAGCATTAGGCTCATTGAACTCATTGAGGTTTCCGATGTCATCTTGATGGCCTACTTGGCTACCATTGCTTCCGTTCACACTCATACTACCCGTTTCAAAATACAAACAAGCAAAACAAAACTAAAATTAAGTAAGTTCGACTATGACTAACAAGAACAAAATTTAACTTTGCTAAAGATTCTCAACCGACACCACTCCCCGGTAGCGATGCCATTTTTAATTCACGTATCAAGACACTTCATCCAATACTAAGTGCCAACGATTGTTAGTCAGTAATATAACCCAAATAAATGAGCTGGGGTCGAATAACACAGAGAGTGGTACATGTTTAAGAATCAAGAGCACAATACGAATATGTTCAAGTCAATCATAGGAATATATATTTACGAATAAAAGAATAATTCAAATTTAGGGTGACACAAGTGTCAAATAACAGGGGGGTTTTGATTGTAATTTTCAACTACAACAACAGAAAATATCACGAATTAACAAGTAATGAGACAGGTTCTTTGTATGTGATTGAATTATAGGCTAAGGTAGACAAATGGGTAATTGCAACTGATAGTAAATAGCTGTAAATCAGTGAATAAGCTAGACTTTAGTAGGGATAAACTTTCTCTCGAACAATATACCCTGAATAAAGTTGGTTTCTGTCGAACACTAACAAGCAGCAATTAAGAACAACCTACGCTTTAGTCCATTGACTCTCTCGAGCTTATTGTGTGGAAAAGGGTTTAGGATTCACTCTCTCGAGCTGAACCCATGATAACCCAATACCCACAGACCAACAATTCAGTAATATTGGTTTTAAAACCTCTCTCTCGAGCAAGCCAAAAACACTAAGGTAGAATTACATTTTCCACTACAACCCTTTAAATTAAACCACAATTACTGAATGAAATAACTTCTAAACAACATTTAAACTGTCAATAAGCAATACCCATAAGCTAAATCAACCCATAATCATATAATCACACCCTAAGATTTGGGGTTTTAGCTAGACATCATAAAAAGATAGAAATTGTTACCAAATTGTGTTTCCGTCAATTGGGTAAGCTCTAGAAAGGTCCAAGTTGAAGAATATGAAAGACCTACTTCCAATTTCTCAAAATTGGAAACCTTCAATTCTTCAGAGCAAAGGAAAAGTTTGTCTCAAAACTCAGAGTACCAATTCCAAAATTGAAAATTATTCTATATTATGAAAACTCCTCCTAAACTAAATATTCAAAAATGTATTTATATTTGCCAAAAATATGTTGTGAAGGACCATTCGGCATAGTAAGCCGGGATCGCCGATCAGCTTGGTGATTTGCCCTTTCGTCAATTCGATCATTTTTTTGCTTTGGCCTTCAGCATCTTCAAATTCTGTAACTTTGGGGGCATCCAATTACTGCATAGCGGAACCATTCGGTGACACGTCAACTGCTCCTTTCTCTCGCCAACTTGGTTTTCTCCTTCAAGGCAAGGCACACTGGAACTTTAGGCGAGGTAATAGCTACTCGGCGATTCGCCAAATGGATTAGGCGATTAACATGCCTCCTTGTCTTCGTTCTTTCAGCTGCCTTGCTCCTTTTTGTTGTTAGTGTCCATGCTTTGTTCCTCAATCCAAGTACCTGGAAATCAAGGATTTTGCATAAATTATTGGCACAAAATAAGCATTTGAGGATACTAAATCTTTCTAAATAAAGCCCTAAAAGAGTCCAAATCGTGGACTCATCAACCACTAGCAAGAGTTCATCGAGGGCATGTCAACGCCGTTGAGGATCTCAGATATATCGGTTGCCCAACCAGACAACCCAATCCTAGGGGTGTCTGTCGTATAACTAGAAAGAGTGCTCGAGGGCATATCGACTCCAAAGAGGATCTCAAGTAGGCTCCAAGTGATTTAACGTTTCAAGCACACCTTATCCAGCTAGGTATTCAACGATGGGAAATTAGTATAAAACTCAACTGAATGAGTTGGGGTCGAATCCCACAGTGAGGGGTACGTGTCTCAAATTCAATTAGGAAGTATGAATGTAGTCTAATAAGCCATATGAATAGAAACTATCGATTAAAGACATAATCAAGTAAGGGTGACACAAATGTTAAATGGGGGGATTTTGTTTTGAAAATATGAACTACAAACAATCACAAACGATTCTAAACAACAGCAAAGAGATAGATTCTCGGGATGTGATCGATTATAGGCAAATATAGGCATATTGGTAATTGCAACTACTAGTAAATAGCTAAATATCAATGAGTAGGCTAGACTATAAGGAAGATAGCTTTCTCTCGAATAACTACCCTAAATCAGGTGATTTCTTTGTAAAATCAACAAGCATGACAATGAAGAACAACCCACACCTTAATACACCCACTCTTTCGAGCTAGATTGGTAGGATTGGGTTTATGATTTACTCTCTTAAGCTAAACCAAACTCAATCCAATACCCACACATCAATCAATAATCTTAGTTCTAAAACCTCTCTCTCGAGCAAGCAAAGAACACAAATATACAACTGAATTTGCGACTATAATTCTTAAATTAAACCATAATTAATTATTAAACGCACTTTTAAATAGCATTTAAACTAGCAATTAATAATACCCAAAAACTAATTCAGCCCATAATCACATGATCACACCCATAGAATTGGGGTTTTAGACAAGCATCATAAAAAGGTAAGAGGAATTCAAGCTTTACAATGCTCCAATTCGAAGAAAATTCGAAATCCACTTGCAAAATCTCCAAGTTGAGTCTCAAAACCGTCATGTCTACTTAGAAACTTAGAGAAAACTATTCTAGACTAAAAATAATTATTCGACAGATTCAAAAGATTAAAGATACTAAACTAAATGTTTAAAATCTAATTTATAGTCGCTGAAAATAAGCCACGAAGGGCCAGTCAGCGAAGTAAGTCGATCTGGCCAAACCACTCGGCGAGCCGCCCTTTGATCTCTTCCAACGCCTTTTCGCCTTGGCATTCGGCATCCTCAGGGTCTGTAACTTTGGGAGATCCATCTTAGTTTCACGAAACTACTCGGCGATCCGCCGACTGCTCCCTTTCATCGCTGACTTGGTTCTTTCCTTCAGGGCTTGGCACACTAGAACTTTAGGCTGTCAGATGAGCCACTCTGTGACACGCCGAGTGCTCTTGGCGATCCTCAGGCTCACCCTTCTTCATTTCTTCAGCTTGTTTTGTTCCTATTTGCCTATTAGTGTCCTTGCTTTGTTCCTCAATCCATATACCTGAAAATCAAAGATTTAACATCAGTTATTTGCACAAATTAAACATTTGAGGACACTAAATTTATATAAACAAAGCCCTAAATGAGTCCAAATCCAGGACTCATTATTACCCCCAACTTAAACTTTTGCCTGTCCGCAAGTGAAACTCAAGTTCGGCAGTTCAAAAAAGAATGTCTTAAACAGTGCTGCATAAGACTCAACATGAATGCACACAATAAGACTCAAGTTACTCATGCAATGATCAATTGTGCACTCAAAGATTCAATTTGTGACTCACCATTATCAAAGATGCTCAACTTTACAATACTTTCTTCAAATTCAAGTTCAAGCTTAACAAAGGTTCTCAAATACCCTGACAACAAAAATGATTCCATAATCACACAAATTTCTCAACAATTTAAAATTCCGAAATCACATAAGACTCTCACACTCACAAAGATGAACACATGCATGACTTCACCCATGGGTTTGCCCTTATTTTCCAATCAACACTCATTTCAGCTCACTCAAGATCACAAAGGTCTTTTCAAGGCTTGTAACGGGGCTGAGTGTAAAGGTATGGTTAGTTAGGTTCAGTGGTTGCTACCTCATAAAGTGTGGCCTGAACATCACTTTCTCTTCTTTCTTCAACATTTTGATTGTGCTGATAATTCACCCCATTATTCACTTTCAAATGGATTACCGAATACCATATTTCGTTTTTCTTCTTTTTCGTTTCTTCTTTTTTTTTTTACATGGAGGGTTCCATCTTTTTCAAAACCATTTATCAAAGGGGAATTTCTCACACTTCTTGCTTTTCCTTCCCTTTTCACCACACCCCCAACTTAGGCTTTTGGCCTAAGTTAGCTATTCAAACAAACCACACTTTATGGGAATTATGGGTGAATGGATACAGAGGGATCACAATTGTTCAAGTTTGTTCCAAGAAAAATGATAAGGCTCAAAGAGGGTTCAAGCAAGGTTCACACTACTCACAAGGTTGGCCATAAAAGAGGTATATTGTCAAATTGTTTCACTCTTCAAAATTCTTTCCTAAGATCATTTCAAGTGCTTCCATCACTTCGTCAATGGGACCAACGAGGAAAATTCTAGGTGTCATCACATAATTGTTCAAGGTAAGTTCATCACACAAGGCATTGAAAGGAATATCAAAAAAGACTCCACACTTTCTAGATAGTGTGCAATGGTTAACACAAGAGACTCATTCGATAACCGGCTAGTCACAACGAGATTCGAAAAGTCCACACATTGTCTATGCAACTTCATTTGGCCTCATCGTATCCGCACATTCATTTGGTTCAATTAAGAGCACTGTTTAAGTCATCGATATTGATCATCACTGACACTCAAATTTGCAAAAGAACAGCTACAATCACAAACAAAAGAGGGGGCACAAATTTTTCAAAATTAGTCAAAAACTATTTCAATTCAAAACAAGGAGCCACAAGCTCAAATATCCACAAAATAAGATCAAACACATATATAGATCAAAATACCCAATATTTATAAATAAAATAGAATCACAAGAGGTAGGTATGGAAATACCTCACCCCACCCACAAAAGAAAAGCAGTTGTCCTCAAATACATAGTCGTTCCATCTGTCGGGGCATCAATGCCCGGGGTAACATCAACACTAGCTCGACTAGGACCTTCCATGAAAGTCTCTCTCAACAAAGTCTGGATTGCTGAATGCACCATAACCTTCTCAACCTCAGTCAGGCCCTCATAAGTGGTAACCTCCTGAAGCCCTAACTATTCCTAATAAGCCACAAATTCGGACTCTGCTGCTACATTTTCAGCCCTAACCTCATCTCCGGTGGTAGCCGGAGGCATATAAAAGGCTGGAATATCGATGCCCAAGTAATCAGGGATCTCCGCCGTCCCACAAATCATCGACAAATAAATGGACTTCAGGTGGTCCACGTCCTTTCTCAACTCAGCAATTGCGGCCTTTAAGGTCGTCACCTCATGAGTGGCTCCCCGACCTCTCTCACACACCTCTATCCTTGCCATGAGGGCATCGATAGACTCTCTGAGAGGTGTCACAATAGTAGTGAGAGCACTCTTAATCATCCTAGGAACTGTAGCCTTTAGCCTGGAGGCATGCACATCAGAAAAATGGGCTAGATGCCCCATCCGTAGTATCGCGGCTTGGGTGAGTGGAGGTCAGGAGGTAGTACTAGCACCAAACCTACATGGCAAGGCAGAAGCAGAAGAACTTGGAGTTATGGAAGGGGCAGAGCTAGAGATACCTGAAGGCCCAGAGGCCGGAGTAGGCAATACTGCCTCTACAGGTAGTGTCTTAGTATCAACAACCAGGGATGTATCCACCGGGGCTGCCTTTTTCTTCTCAGCCTCATCCTTCAAATACTCGACCTCAATGCGCCGAATGTCAGTAGAGGATGTGTGAATCACTTCCACGTCCTTTTTTTCATCATGTG
The DNA here is from genome assembly GCF_019186545.1 of Solanum stenotomum. Taxonomy (NCBI): domain Eukaryota; kingdom Viridiplantae; phylum Streptophyta; class Magnoliopsida; order Solanales; family Solanaceae; genus Solanum; species Solanum stenotomum. The sequence goes on along the minus strand of NC_064291.1, from coordinate 19,441,163 downwards.
GCACCCTAGGTCGTTTGCACAACTCGGTGATCAACACGGGAAATGGGAGAGATGTCTAGAGCTGCTTGTCCCTCATGGCATCTCTTGTCCAATGATCTTGCCTAAATTAAACTTCTTATCATCAATGATGCAACCAAACCGACTACCATTGTGTGATGGAGGATAGACTCATTCTGGGACGACATAATTGTGCTGCTAATAAACCCAAACCAGTACCTCGCTGCCACATTTAGATGTTTCTTCTCTATGGGTACTCCAGCCTCGATCCACCTAGGAGTACCGTAACACAAAATAGGAGTTAACCATTTTTTCATAGTCTCCAAGGATTTTGTCTTCATAATGTATTGGTAGCTATCTGAAATGTTGTTGGTGCAGTCCAATACTGCATTGATATCATCACTCTCACACTTCACTTTCTTCCCTCGGACAACTATATAGTTGTCTGGCTTGAAGGTGACAACCTTCCTATTCCCTTATGGCACGAGAGCCCCATAGGTGGTATATATATCCCAGACCAAATTAGGAATGTAAGGGCCACGAGGTTTAGTGAAAATCTAAAACTTGCGAGACTTCAAGGTGAGCCATATTTCTGGGTGTCGATCTATCACCATACCTATAGACAACCTCTCCTCCTCAATGATGGTCCTCTGTCCCTCGGCCTTTAGTCTATTAAGAGACCGGGGAGATAGACCCTGTGTAGGTGGTGCTGGGACCACAATCTGATCAGGAACTGGAGGACGAGTAGTGGTCTGGGGCACCCGGATCCTAGACGGATCATACATCATCTTGGAGCGCATTCAAACTCTCCGACCTAGTTGCAATTGATTGTCCTCAGGCTTAGAGATGACAACCTGAGGATCTTTTTGTCCCCTCTCACTTTCTAAAGTGGTGAGGTGAGTCGTGTAGACTCTCTCACTATCGAAGCTGAGCTCCGGTGATGGAGTTGCGGGCTCCTTGCCCTTTCCTTTGCCCTTTCCACCTTTGGTAGGAAGTTTTGTCGACTTTGCTTTCGATGCAGTTGCATCCTCATTTATTATGATTCCATTTGCCCGCTTGCGGGGCGGCATGTCTCGTCCAGGTACCTTAGGTCTAGCCATATCTAATAAACACATCAAAAAGAGTTAGAAATATTTCAAGAAAAGTTGGAGAAATCATGTGGCAGAAAGACTTTTCGAACTAGTCGGTGAATCATTTAAGAAAGCTAGATCGGGCTTGCTTAATGGACTGGCTTTAAAATTTCCGAGATAAAATACAGGTTGGCAATGTGTAGGGCCCTTCGGAAAACGTCCATCATCACTCAGTGAACTCAGACTAGCCCGCTGAAATTTATAGTGGTTTAGGGGATAGGGGCACAAAAATGGGTATCAAGAGATACTTTCAGTGAGTCACCGAGTGAACTCGGTGAGCTCAGGCTTCTTACTGAAAGTTACAAACTCTAATCTAGCAGAAAAATGAAATTAAGGGCGACCAAGAGGGACGTTGGCGAACCGCCGAATGGTTCGGTGAGCTTGACCGAGCTTGCCAAACTACCCAACATGCCAAAATTCAACCCCTTTTCCCAAATTCAAGCCCGCAGCCCCATAAATCTAATTCAAACCAGACACTTATTCAATTAAATTTAGACCCAATCGACCCATGCCTACGGGGTACTAAGACTTCCTCCGGTTTGGCCAAAATTGGCCATTTGATGATTTTTGCCGTTAAGAATGACGTCAAACCCTCCATCCTTGGGAAAAGTACGTCATTTAGCACAATTGGGGGTTACTGAGTCCTCACCCAACTAGACCCACATAAATTTACCGCAACCCAAAAATTTATGATCAATTTTAACGCACAAAACTCTGGAAATCAACATTTTAGAATTTTAGGTACAATTATGAAACCAAGATGGGTAAATTAGTACATCAACTAAGATCTCAATACGGGCCCAGCACACATCAAAATGAAATTCTCAAATGCATTCGAGTTTAACTACTAATCTAGTGTTCGGGGTTTGGGAAACCAACCTTTAATGCCGAATGAGGAATTTGAAAAGCTAGGCGGCAATGTAATCCAAATTCGAGCACGAGATCAAGAGAAAAAATCAACTAAAATGGAAAACACTACAACATTTTAGGCTTTCAACCACCTTTGTAAAGTGTGGCCTAAACTAGCAAAAAGTGTGGCCTTTGATAAAAGGCAACACAAGGCAACACTTTTTGACTTTGGGTAACACTTTTTTGGGGGTGGCCTAAAAAGGCGTAACCTTTGACCTTAGGCTACACTTTTTAAGTCTTACAATAGCAGCTATGCTTAAACAGTGTTGCCGATGAGGTACAAAGGCCACACTTTGTAGCATCTCATTGGCAACACTTTTATTTGATAAAACTACACTTTGTAGCATGGCCTTTTCTTTGTTATTAGCCACACTTTAAAAGTGTAGCTTTTTATCTCTTCCACATCACTTATAAAGTGTAGCCTTTTCAAATGTATGTACTACAATTTATAATCAATAAGCCACACTATTAAAGAATGGCAACGTTGTTTAGATATTTTAAAGGCACAATTTCTACTTGAAAAATAATAAATTTGGTTTGGATAGATTCACTAATCACATAATTGTGTAATATAAATGATCTCAAACATGAAATTAGCTAATAAAGAGTTCAATATATCGATTTACAATAAACTTCGAAAAAGATGTCTTGTACTACATACTTAGAAAGAAATATTTTAAAGAGGTGTACTAGCAATAAATTTAACAATCTATTTTAACATATATAATAGTAGTTCAAAAATACTATATCGTTTGTTCCAATATATTGAGTTGACCTGGGGCCATTATTCAAATTTGATCACTTGCATTTTCCTATACATTCAAAATAAAATTAAATGTTAGAAAAAAAATTCACACTTGACACTAGTCATGGTTAATCATCCTGTGAGAGCTTTAGATAAAGAGGAACAAGATGAATCATGATAGAAGAATCATTTTTTATAGACTAGTAAATCAAGTACATACCAACATATGACAGTTGATTAAAACCAATTATCCTAGGAACTGAGAAAATCATCACTATAGCATATAACAAACATTCTCAAACATAATTAGAAGTACCTGTTCACAACCATACCTTTAGCACCCCTATTATGCCAAAATATTCAGCTAACATATCTTCATCTGTACCAAGGGGCAAGTTACAGACATACACATAACCATTTAATGGAGATCCTTTCCCTGAATAGCTTGCCATTTATGCTCCAATTTCATCAATTTTACTGACACAATAAAACCCCCAAGAACTGGATAAAGCAAAAATCTAGTATTAGTCCTTCTACAGTTTCCTTGTCCTTAAAAGTAACTACATGAAATTACATTAAACTGAGAAAAGCACCAATGTATGTGAAAGTCAAAGAACACAACCAACAGAAATCAAAAGAAAACTAAAGAAAAAAAATTATATTCGGTAAGTTGTGGGGTGGAAGTTGGGATGAAGCACAACTTACTGGTGGTGGGATGAAAACATAAAGGCCACTTGGTGGAAAATTTTCCAAAACACGGTTGGGATTAAATTAATTTTTCTTACTGCAATCTTGAAATACATTAAGGAAAGAGCTAAGTATTTATGGTCCTTTATGAGTACATAATTTCAGGTCAATGGGCTAAAAGCACGTGTAACATACAATACTTTCGAGTATACCCAATTTGAGAACAACATGATATGAAGAAGATGCTAATATTTAAATCACAAAACTGCTGCTACCTTCAACTAAAAATGTCACATCAGATCTTCAACTAAAAATGTCACATCAGATAGCGTAGAATTATTTACATACTGCTCACCTAGATAGACATGCATAAAGAAATGCACAAGGAGAAAATAAGGAAAAGAGATGTAATATATGATCAAATACATTGTCTAATTACTACACCATGAATGGTTGTGAATGACCTATAAGTCAATTGAGAAACTAACATACAAACTAATAAGCATGAAAAGACAGAAAGGCGACATACAAACAAACAAACATGAAAAACTCAGATAACATTATTAATTGGTGAAGAAAGTGAACATCAAGTAAAATTGTGGCGAAAACAGCCTATGAAATCTATCAACATGTGAACCCTCCTCAAACAACCACCAAAGTGAAGACGAGTTACTACCAAAATCTAAATCCTCAAAATTTAGGGAATTATAAACCCCTCATATTGCCTAAATGATTTTCAGAATACACCAAGTTTGCCAGCAATCAAGGGTTAGTGAGTGAAGTTTTCAGAACTCAACTATTTTGTATTACTAATACCATAGAACAATTGACAATGTTATAGACCTGAATAAGAGATCAACAGGAATACCAAGTATTGGTATATACACTCTCCCGGAACAAAAAAAATAGCATTCAGTGAAGCAAATTTAGCATATAAAGAGAGGGTTCTAAGGTCTTCTACCCCTCATTAGCATAACAGATACCAAGAACAACTAAAAGAAATATCATACTCAAAATGGATGCTTTCTTACAATAAACTTGGTATAAACAACAACATATAACACAAGAAGGGTCACAACATAAGAAGGAAACTGAACCACAAGATGGGAAGAAACTGTACGACCAGAGTTTTTATGGAGTAATTCAAATGGTTGGTAAAGAAGAAATTGTTATAACTTTCAAGTCCTGAGGTAACACTAGCAAAACATCGTTTCACATATGTTTATAGAGTAAATTGTACAAGCTTCACAAATCATCACAACCAGTAATTAAATTTGAACATCAGACGGTTCAGTGTGCATCTTCGTAATGATTGATGATAATACGAACATAGCTTAATGTTAACTTGATGTGAAAAACACCACGTAACAGTGAAAACTAAATAATACCTGAAAAGGGTTTGCAACAATGATACCTGCATAGCTACTAGTAACATCAACAATGTCTCTTACAACTGTTGTAGTGGTCTACGATGCTTAACTGCATAGTGCAAAAATTGTGTCTGAGAGGGCAACAACTCAATGCTTCTAGAACAAGTGTGTCTGAAAGCACAAAAATAGGATGTTTTGTCATATCCTTTGAAACATGTGTTTCCGGAATTTTTACTTCACATGCAATAACTCTAGTTGTTATATCCTTTATGAAGAAAGAAACACATATACAAAAAGGAAGAGTAAGTCAACTATATCAACATATACTTGAGTCTACTGAGTGAAAAGCAGGATTGAGTTTTAACCTTATCCGTCAATATACCACATAGTAATGCATTTGAGTCAGTCAACAATAAAGCATCAACTCTGCGAGCAGCCATCCTGCGGCAAGCATCATAAATGCTTATAGAATTAGGTTCTGTTAGAGCTTTAGAAAGTGAAGATTATTTAGATCTAAAATTGCATCTAACAATTTACCTAACCAATTTAAATGGATAACGAGTTTAATTATTATTTAGATCTAAAATTGCATCAAAACATAATTTATAGCACCAGTCCAGATTACCTGACCAATTTAAATGGCTACCGAGTTTAATCTTTATGTAATATAATGAACTAGGATTCTGAAAAAGTGAAAATTATTTAGATCTAAAATTGCATCTAACATTTTAAAAATGCATAGAATGAAAATATAACTATATAAATTATGATTTTCAAATACCAACATAGTGAGTCTGATGAACGAGAATAAGGATGCAATATATGAGTCGAGTGACTGATTGTATCTCCCTTGCCAGAGCTCATATTTTCTCCCTTAGATTCCTCAATTTCTCCAAATGATGTTGGAATTCTTGATGCTATTTTATCAGTTTCCCGATTGAAGGCAAGAAAGGACTAGCGAAATCACCATATGTCATCGAAGAAGAGAGAAATATACAGTGACGATGAGATTTACAGAACAATGAACTCTTTTTTTTTTGAGCAAGTCTGAATTAGTTTCCTTTTTTTGTCGCCTATGAAAATAAACGAGTGCCAAATACAATGTCGCACTATAAAAGTTAAACCTTAAGACAGGCACTGTTTAGTGTGTTCTCGCTTTCAAGTTTTTAAACTAGCAGGGAGTAAAGTTGTCTACATGGTGCTCTTCACACTTCAAGCACCCATCACAACACTTTAGGCAAAATAAACTAAGAAGGTCTTGATCATACGGTCGAAGCACTATAGCATAACCTCCCAAATAATCAGTTCAATTGTAACTATTGGATAGCGATTTAGTCACCTTACAAATGATTAGTCATGATAGAAATCTAGATCTACCAAAAAAAGTGTGTAAATTATCTCAATGATACGAGAAAAAAATCTGTATATAATTATACAAAACATGAGGTAAAAGGCAGAGATACATTTAACCCTGCACCTGCTCTGACCAACATTAGTGAGCGTACAATATTTTTCAAGAACGAGCTGGAGTGAGAAAACTGACCAGGTCATTCACCATAGCTGGCTTCATCTTTCAGGTTAGAATATAACATTAGAAACAAGTCAATTTGCAGATACTACCTGTTGAGTATCCTTCAGCATAAAGTGGTATTCTCACCCAAAGTTCCTTTAATCGGTTCACTAAATCATAAAGAAATTCAAAGGTAATTGTGTATTGTTTGTTAAAATCCTATTGCACACTTGGCTTGATCCTAAACCACTCTCCCAACAACTTGTGTACATGAGAACAGATGATTCTCCAAGGCACTGGATATCACTCACAAACCCTTAAATATTCTATCAATAACTCAGCCTGATCTAGCTTATCGTCTTCCTTCATTCCTGCACACCCAATCCCCATTCAGCAGTTCGATATCCAGCAAAGAGGGTTGAATTCTCAAGAAGAGGATCTGCTGAATATACCCCATCCGCACCAGTTTCTTCAAAGAAACTATGTACATCATCGATGTGTCGAGAAGACGAAAAGGAAGCTCCAAGTCGTCAACCATTGGTGCCACTATAAGTTTGGGCTTGCCTAGCTTCTTCCAATGAGACCATCTTCTCTCTATCTGCGAGTCCCCTTTCAAGTACCCATTTGGACGATTCAGAGCAACGACTGTGTTTCTTCTACATTCAAAGCAAGAGCATGTTTTAGGGTTTTGGGTATGAGATTTTTATTTGGGTAAAAAAAATAGCTCCTATTTTGATTTAGATAAAAAGCAGCTCCTATATTAATTTGGGGGAAAATGTTTTTTAGAGTATATTTCTTTGTATAGAAGTTTTCTTTTATGAGTTCCTTTATTGACAAATTAGAAATTGGGGGGAAAGTTAAATATATTGGAGGGAGTACAATATTTTAGTGAAAATTTTGGGAAAATTATAATGCTACACTTGTAAAGTGTTGTTTTTAAAATTATAAAAATAGCACACTTTAAAAGTGTAGTCATATGTGTAAATAAGTATTGTCAATTATATCATAATTTGACAATGTTTATAAAGTGTAGCCTATACTACTAAAGAGCACGTTTTACAAGTGTTGCCGATATTATCGTTGCCAAAAGCTAAAAACTAAAAACTAAAGGTACACTTTAAAAGTGTACCCAAAAATATTTTTGGCAACACTTTATAAGTGTTATCTAGATTTAGTGTGGCCTTAGGACTAAAATGGTGTAGTGAAATATGCGAAATCGAGAGTGTGGGTGAAAGTGTACAAGGCTAAAATAAGGGAATATGAAAGATTTGGAAAGTTTAAATCGTTTGGCTTTTAAAAACATTTCAGTTCGCGGCCCTTTCGGCAGTATTAGTCGTCCTCGCCGAACAACTCTGCTGCAATGATGACCGGTAAGTCTCTTCTTTTCCCAAGAATACGTGCCTCAAATGTGATAGTAGAGCCTTAAGCTCCAATTTTGGTGCCTCCTCAACAAATGGTCTTGCGGGTGGGGACTCACGATTTTTCATATCTAACTCTAGCTTCTTTGCTTTTGAATGATATTCCCACCTATCAAGTGCGGCGACCAACTCATCATACTCTTCAATACCATCACTATCAAATTTCATCATAACCGCTGCTAGTGCGTCCACACCCAGTCTTTCTTCAATCTGCACCTCAGACCCACTCTCAACTCTATATGTTATCGCAGATACTGATTGGAGCTCACTACTTTGCTTCATAGACCTACAGATATTGAAAGTGGCATCTTCATTGTTCAGTCAGAACTTCATCTGTCCCTTTTCCATAACAACTAAGGCGTGACTAGTGGCAAGGAATAGTCTCCCAAGAATGATGGGAACCTCAAAATCAAGAATCACAAAATCCGTCGAAAAGATGAACGACTCCACTTTCATTAGTACATCATGGAGCATAACAATGGGTCTCTTCACAGTTCTATCCGCCATGAGCAACTGCATCTCAATCGGTTTTGGATCTCCCAGACCTAATTTCTTGTAAATAGACAATGGCATCAGATTTATGTTAGCACCAAGATCACACAACGCCTTGGCAAAATGCAACAACCCGATAGTACATGGAATAGGGAAGGCACCAGGATCCTCGTTTTTCTGTAAAAGGAACCTTGCAGCAATAGCACTACAATGTTTCAATCTATCATCATCTTTGAAGCTCACTTCCCTATTCTTTGTCACCATGTCCTTCATAAATTTTGAATACCCAAGCATTTGCTCCGAAGCCTTTATCAACGTAACATTGATTAAAAGTTCTTCAATATGCTAATAAACCTGTGGTATTTTCCTTCTTCAGTCTTCTTCACTAACATTTGTGGGAAGGGAGGTGGAGGTCTAGGTATGGGGACAACTTTCTGAGTTATCTCTACTTCTTTCTCTATCGCATTCTCAGGCTCTCCACTTACCTCGACTGCATCATCTTTACTATTCTCAATTTCCACGCAAGACGGCATAGGTAGATCAATGGTTTGCTTACCCCCTTGAGTAGTGACTGCCATACAATGCCCATCATTCTGTGGATTCTGGATGGTGTTGCTTGGAAGAGTGCCAGGTTGACGTGGATTTACTATAGTTGACAACTGAGTCATCTGCTGCTCGAGATGCTTGATTGACACTGCATGGGCATAAACTTTTTGACCTATAACAAACAAGTCATTTCTCATCTCCTTCACATTCTCATCAGTTCCATGAAACCTCCTCATCATCTTCTGCATCATATCCTCAATACATGACATATTACTTCCAGCTTCCCTAGGACCAGATTCCCAAATTTTGAGGGGAACATAAGATCCACCCCGATCATTTATGTTGCCATAGTTGTTCCCATTGTAGTTGTTGTCGCGATTGAAATTCCCATCCCGGTTGTAATTGCCATTGTTCAAACCTTGGTTTCCTTGACCTTGGAGCCAATTATCCGTATTGGAACCTTGGGCATTTGGTCGGAAACCCCACGTCTGCTCATTCACCGCATAAGCATCCTCTTCAAAATAATACTCCACTGCCGGTGGTAGAGTCCTAGTCAAATAGTTCACAACATTTACCTTCTCCGCTCCTCCAGTCACATGCTTTATCACCAATCCTAGTTCATTTCTCATTTGTGCCATCTTCTCACGAATCTCATCTGCGGGCTGGTTGTTTGTAGCTTAAACAACAAATGTGGTCCTCCCAGTGTCTGACTTTCTAGTGCTCCAAGCTTTATTATTTCAATATATCTTCTCCATTTTCTCTGGAATTTGTGCAAAAGTGCATTCACCATACGAACCTCCCGCAATAGTATCGAGCACTGCCTTACCATTATCATCCTTTCCTCGGTAGAAGTACTTATTCAACGACTCATCATCAATACGGTGATTCGGGACTGGCCTTATGAAGGCAGTGAACCTATCCTAAGAACTACTCACAGACTCTTCAGGTAATACTACAAAGTGTTGAGTTTATCCTTCTTGTTCAACTTCTTGGACACTGGAAAGAATCTTGCTAAAAATGCCTATGTCAACTGCTCCCGTGTATTGATTGAGTTGTAAGGGAGTTCATTGAACCAAACAACAGCATCTCCAGTCAATGATAGGGAGAACACACGCAACCCAATGACGTTCATATCCCAATCCGGTCGACCTATACAACTTTTGCAGACATGATTAAATTTCGCTATGTGAGAATGTGGATCATCCGCTGGCAACCCCGCAAATATGCCCCTCTTTCTAAGCATCTGGATCAAGCTACTGGTGACCACAAATGTATACCCCTGAGGTAGAGGCGGTAAGACAAGAAGTTCATCAGAATCGGCAATATTAAGGTTGATCCTGAAATTTTCATACAGATGTGGTCTTTGTTATTCATGTACCCTCAGTGCATCTCCCAATCTATTCTCAACTGGAGCCTGATTATTCGCATCAATTATCCTCGAAGTTTGCAATCCAACACCTTCACCTAACTCTCCCTCGATAGGGTTAACCATAACCCTTTGATTATTCATTCTCTGCAGAGTTCTATTCATTTCGGGATCGTAAGGTGTAAGTGGTTTGTCTTGGCTCCGTGTACTTGGCATACACTATAGTAAGAACCTGAGAGAGACAAAATAAAAGAAAGAGTAAATTTAGGAAATATTTGACTAAAGTTCAATAATGCAATTAAACTTAATCTAAAAGCCTTATTCCCCGATAGCGGCGCCAAAATTTGATACTCTCAAATTACACCTTCCTAAAGAAGCATAAGCGATCGTTATCACGTAAAGAACCCAACTTGTAGGTTGGGGTCGATCCCATGAGGAATATGGTTTAGACTTAAGTTCAATAATTATTATATTCATTTAGCCAATGTATTTTCGAGACAAATAAGTAAAAGGGGGTGGATTTGTGTAACAAATTTCTGGTAATTACGAAAGTAATTAGTAAGCATGACTCAAACTTTTGTTGTTATCAGATTGAGAAGGAAACTAGGGCGGGGCGTACGTGTTCCCCATAAGCTCATCACTCGGTAATCCTAGTAATAGCAATCTTTTCCTAGTGTATTGCATGCAAAGCGATAAGTTATGTATCTCTAAATCCTTGGTGCAGCATCCAGAGAATTTCACCCCACACCTTGGTCTGACTACGTGTGTATAATTTACTAACCCTTACCATTACCTCATATTAGACGTCCTATCGATGTATGGCTTAGTTTTCACCCTCGCACCAATCGACATTAATTCTATTAGATAGTATCACACTAAATCTATGTTGATAATTCTTTTCTTATTAACTACTTCCTTGGTCCGAAAAGTAGCAACAAGGTGAGTTCTAACGCGTGCACTCATTAAAAAGACTTCTAAACGAAAGAATTGTCAATGCATACAACAACACCATTCTAGAATTGCTTAGTTACTATTCATACTTTGTTAATCGCTCATAGTTCCCACAACCCTAGTTGTGGATTTAGTTACCCATATTAGTAAGAACAAAATTAATATTTTTAGAATAAGAAACCACGAACTTACGTAATGAGAATAATAAACCTAGAATTTCAACTTGAATTTGCAAACCAAAATCTTTAAAATGAACTTAGGAAACTAAGAATTGCTAATGTTGTAAGTTAATCTCCCATGTCAAGAACTAGAATCAAAATAATAAAGTCTAACCTCCAAAAATGAGGTTTACATGCCCTATTTATAGAAAAAGAAGTCCTAACTAAAAAGAAAATGAAACAAGGAAATAATGTTCCAGCACGCGTCTTCGATCAACGACACTAACCTGCGGACCGTGGATTGATGTACGGTCCGTAGGTCCCTTCCGTGACTGACTTAGCTTATTTTCAACATAACAATTCACACCTCCAAACTTCAATCGACTGATCTATAGTGCGGTCCGTAGATCAGTCTATGGTCCGTAGATCCTCTTCCATAGCTCCATACTTAGAATATTCCAAAATCAGGTATAGGAACCCCTCTCAGTCGCATTTAACGGATCAACAGTACGATCCATAGATCAATCTACGGTCCGTCGTTTGCAATAATGGTTCCACACTTGGTCAAGAATTCCCTGATCTTCTTCCATGCCTTGCTAGGACATCTATGATCATCATCTACGGAATGTGAATGGACCTACGGTCCGTCAATCACATCCGTAGATGGGTTTCTCTACACATTTTTGAGTTGTGTCTCTCAGTTTTCGTGTCTGAACATATTTCCTGCAAGCATAATAAAAGTACATAAAAAACCAATACAAAATGGCCCTAGACACACACAACTCTTAAGTGAAATGTATTAAAAATACCGTAAACTCACAATGTATCAGTTTACCCCCAAATTTTCCAATAGAAATCAATCTTCGAAGACTCACCAAAAAGAGGCGTTGTCAACTATTTCTCTCTTTAGAACCTGAAGAAAAAGAATGATTCATCTAGGGTTTCATTCTCAATTTCTTGATTGAAGGCTACCAATAAGATTAAGGGTATGATAGTTTTCATCCATGGATTCCTTGCATACATGGAGTTCCCAAATTCCTTTCATTCTAAAGGTAGAATACCCCAATTGTGTTAAGGTTTTCTTCAATTACCATGGGTACTTTGCATTATTATTTTAAATGATTGAATTATGATCTCTTATTCATGATTGTTTATACATGACGATTTTATGATTATTTCTCCATGAACCCATGTAATCCCCATATTTTCAAGTTATGAATCATATGATGTGGGATTTTGATATACAAGGAAGAGTTTTATTAAATTCAGCATGTACCGCAATATTTACATGTATTAATGATGAAATACATATCTAACCCGTTTATTCTAAGCATTGGGGATTGATAGTGGGTTTTGAGCCTCAAGAGGTATATTATGGACTTATGCATTGCTTTATAAAATCCATACAAATGTTTTAAGGGTTCTTTGAGAGTAAAGTACCAATGATTATGTTGTGTTGTGAAAGGATATACTCATAAACACATCATAGCATGAAGTTAAATGTTTTGTCACATAGAAATGATTGTTAGGTTGAAAGGCTTTCTCACCTAATTGAATCAAAGAGTTAGAGCTATCATAATGAACTAGCTTGGTTTGGTTTTTCAAGGGTACTGTAACGACCCTTTCGAAAGGACACTACCACCTAAGCAAGAAAACTACTTAAATACTTGCGACAATTAAAAGAGATTTACTATGGCCATATTGATTGTAGTTTAATAGAGGGTTTAGGTTCATAAAGGGAAAAATTAGATAAGGATGTGCATCTTGTACATTTAAACATTTATGTGATGTCACAATATATATAGCACGGAGTTTCAACTTATGACGGAAAAACCCTCCCAAAAATAATTTAAGCAAATAACCGATGAGCTTTTCATGCATATATTATCTTCACACTTAAGGATGAAATAATATGAATATTACCCATTTCGAAATACCGAAATCAGCCCGTTCATGCTTCACACAAATATTCAAAACAAATAGTAAATTTAGTATATTACAATACTTGGGCTTACACACCCCAAAAGAACAAAACATATAGCCATACTTAATTTACAACCCATGGTGACATGATCAGTAAATATACAACAAAAAGATCATGTACAAGTCCCAAGGTTTATACAAAATATAGATGCCTAAATGCAAATGTGATCTTCCTTAAGGCTCTCAAAATCTCCCTCTCCAATGGCCAACTTCACGCATCCACTCGCTCATTCCCTACGATAGAAACAACTATCGCTAAGCATATAGCTTAGTGGTGCAAAACTATAGTTTCGGAGCCATCCGATTCACAAAATAAACCTTCTCAAGTCATAAGCAACATAATTGAACATAATTAATAAATCAAGTAAACAATATATAAAGAGTATCAAGTTTGATATTTAAAGACCCAATTGTCAAGAACGTTCATAGCATCATTTTCCAAGAGATTCAACAACAAGGCTCGCCCAATATGTACCTCATGTCTTCACACCAAGCACAAACAAGTATCAAGAAGGGTCGACACCCTATATCAAGAAGGGTCAAGCCCAATAATCAAGAGAACCAAGAACCATATTAAAAATGGCTTTCTAATTCGTACTTAAAATGGACAACATCCATACTTAAGACGAACTAAAAATCCAAAGTCAAGATGGCAAATGATCCGAATCAAGAGGCATGCCAATAGTGACAAAGTCACAGCCACAAGAAGGACAAGGTCCCAACAAGAGTGCCAAGTGATCAAACAATCCGTACAAGTGGGCGAGTTACACAAGCATCTTTAACTTCTCAAAGGATACCAACACAACAATGCAAAGTGACAAGAGGTAGCCAAGGTACCAAGATCCAATTTCAAATATACTAGAGGTTAAAAGAGTGCAAGTACAAGTTTATACACAAACCTCGGTGCTTTAGCAAGGAAACAGTCCAACCAATGTATCAAGGTCCTCAACTTGTTCACGAGTATATACAACCTTTAAAATACAATTAAACAAATTATTTAATCCCTAGCAGCTTAATAATATTGATGTAAAACGGGATTATCATCACAAGTAAAATTAGCCTGCACAAACACAACAATGCTCCAAAACAGTGATTCTGGCCAGCCTAGTACCTCATGTCGCAACTTAGATTTGAAACGGAAAACAGCAAAACTAGACTTTATACCCTTCATGAAATATGTAGATACATCTCTTAGGGTTGCAAACAAACAAGAATCACCGCAAAAGGTATTTTGTACAACAAGATATAGTCAAAACACTAACAGCTGTTCATACAGAATTTGAAATTCTAAAATCTGGACAGAACTTGTCCTATGTTGCGTCCCATATTTCGAGTCTATAACAGCAGAATCAGAGTTTGACATAAACATAAGAGTTGTAGGTCTATCAATTAGCTTTCCAAATCATATTTACTCACTATAAACTAAGCTCTAGAACGAGAGTTATGCATATAATACTAAACACTGCCCAGTTCAGTAACAGATTTCGACACTTACCAACAAGAAGTGTGTGTTCTTGAATTCCAACCAAAAGGGCCAAGTTTTCTCTTGTGATTTTGAAGAACAATCTGTTAAGCTAAGGTTCTAATGTTTTTAGACTTGAGGAAAAACGAAATTAATTATAGGGGTTGGAAAAATATATCTTCCAAAGGTGATACTTATCACCTAAACAAAAGTCACCAAAAGGGGCTGCCCAAAAAGCATACATATATATCTATATGTATATCCCTTACCTTCCTTTAAAAGTTAAACAAAATTTTAATTAGGATATTACCTAAACACCCCATCACAAATCCTTAAATTACGATAAGAATTTATGCTAAGCAAGTTGGCAATTTTCACAACACTTCAAGTTCCCAAAATGAGACTAAAACATATTCTAGTAATTAAGCAACGGTAAATCGACATGCGACTCTTGGTTAGTATTTAGGGGTGTTACAGGTACCTTTCCATGATTCATGTAGTTAAGTAAGAAATGACAATTCCATGGGATTTATGCTAGGCACTGAATGGATAAGATTATGGGATCGAAGCTCTCCCGCTAGTAGAAGTCAGGTTTCTAGAAGCAATCTCATGTGATGGAAGCTCCCCCGTTAGTAGAGGCCAAGCTTCTAGTAGAAATCTTCTTATCCCATAACTATGTGCCACCATAGGAAGTTGTATTAGATAGACATTAGCTAGTAGATCCACAATTGCTAGAAGTTCATGGTCTTACTTTTGAAAGTAGGACACCTCTTTTCGGTGAGGCGTAGACACCATATTCCATGCTAATAGCTCACATGGTATTACATGTGGGTTAAGGATAATTTCCCACAAGTAATAATAAGCTAAGTTTACTTCAAGAAGTATCGCATATGAGTTCAAAGGTTTTAAAGATTAAATTAGCCTGCATTAACCATGATCTTATGACTTATGTTTTCTAACTGTTTTATATCATGTGGTAGCTTGTTCAATTGCATGACATGAAATGAAATCCCCCTTTTTAGCATGATTTAAATATTTTATTCATGGCTATCATACTTGGTACATTTTTTGGTACTAATGCGTATTCTTACCTACATTTCCCCAAATGTCGGGTCTGACAGTCATGTTTCAGTGTTTCATGGCTAGAGGTTGCTTTGACACATTTTTGAGCTTTGGTAAGTCATCATGCTTCCATGATGGAGTTTACTGATTCACTTTCTATCATGTTTTTTTTCTTTTGAACATGATGTATGGGCTAGGTCCAATTTCATTCTATTTTATTAGATGGCTATGATGAGACTTCCGCTTTACTTTTATAGAAATTGATTTGGACTTGGACAATTGTTTTATTCTTAATGTACTATTTCTTATGTTATGAAAGCTAAGGGGCTTGTATGGCGGAGTTCTATACGCCATGTTACATCTAGGGGGTACCCCTGGGCCGTGACAAACTTGGTAATCAGAGCACAAGGTTTAGAATGGTCCTACGAAGTCTCATAAGCCATGGTTAGTAGAGTCTTGTTCATAAGTGTGAAGTGCTCCACATTTATGAATGATAGGGTACAAGATGATTAGGAAATTCCACTTGTTTTATTACTCTTAAGTCTTGCAATAGAGTTATACTCTATAACTTCTCTCTACTAATCTTTATCCTATGCTTTTCGGGATATGGCTTCGTGAAGATCTTATAATTCAAGGAATACGAGGGAGAATGTGAAACAAGAAGCTCCTCAAGTTCTGTTCGATCCTTTGGCCGAGCAAATGTCGAATGTGGAGTTTAGGGCTGCTTTTCAAGTGTTGGCTCAATCCATGACGGCCTCATCTAATAGAGACGTAGTTGTTATCGTGAATCCAATTGTGGGTACGACGACATCAAGAGTAAGGGACTTAACAAGGATGAATCCTCTGAAGTTTCAGAGTTCCAAGGTTGAAAAAGATCCTCAAGAGTTTATGATGAGGTCTACAAGGTTTTGATGATCATGAGAGTTATGTCGGTGGGAAAGCAAGAGTTGGCCACTTTTTAACTTAAGGGTGTGGCTCAAATATGGTATAACCAATGGAAGGAAGGGAGACCGGAAGGTACGGGTCCTCTTGATTGGGAGAAGTTTAAGGCCGGTTTTCTTGATTGGTTCTTTCTCTTTGAGATGAGGGGAGCCAAGGTGTTTGAGTTCATTAATCTTTAATAAGGAAGTATGAGTGTAAGGTAGTATGCTCTAAAGTTCACTTAATTGTCGAAGTAAGCTCCATCAATTGTTATCGATTGAAGGGCTAAGATGTGTATTCTTGTTTTAGGTGTGTCCGAAATTGTTGTTAAAGAGTGCCGAACTACTATGCCATTAATGACATCGACATATCTCGTCTCATGGTCCATGACCAAAAATTGAGGAGGAGAAATTCAAGGAAAAGTCTAGGGAGGCAAAAAGGGCTAAGACCGATGAGGGTAATTTCACTAATTCAAGGTTTGTTGGACAAGGTTGTCCTAGATTCCAACAAAGGTTTTCTCGTTAAGGTTCCTCAAATATCCTCCAAAGCTCAACCAAGATAGGGTAAGTGCCTAGCTGGCACGAATGGTTTCTTTGGTTGTGGTAGAAGTTTTCACAAAATGAAGGATTACCGTTGCTTATGGCTAAAGAAAGAGTGGGTAAGAAAGCTACTCCTAGTTGTGTGTGTTCCAATGCTCCCGATGTGGTTATATGTATATTGAATGTTTTCCAACTTGATGTATATGCTTTACTTGATCCTGATACTACCTTATCTTTTTTTGATGACATATGTGGCTATGAGATTTGATGTTCTTCCGGATGTGTAGCTAGAATCTTTTTATGTCTCTACTTGTGTCTGTGATTCTATTGTGGCTAAGAGGTTCTATAGAATGTGTCCCGTTTCATTGTCGCATAGAGTTACTCTTGTTTACTTGGTGGAGATTGATATGTATGTGATACTTGGTATGGATTGATTGCACTAATGTTATGCTTCTATACATTGTAGAACCCGTGTAGTCATGTTTCAATTCCCGTATGAGCCTATCCTAGAGTGGAAGGGGGGAAATTATATGCCCAAGGGTCAGTTTGTTTCTTATCCTAAAGCTACAATGATGATTTCTAAGGGTTTGTTTTACCATCTAGTAAGGGTAAGAGATGTAGATTTCGAAACCACTTCTCTTAAGTCGGTCCCGTAGTTAATGAATTTCCAGAAGTGTTCCCAGATGATTTACCCTATATTCCTCCCAAGGGGGAAATAGACTTCAGAATTGACCTTCTCCCAGATATGAAACCTATCTCTATTCCTCCTTATCGTATGGCTCCGGCAAAACATAAGGAGTTGAACCATATTAGATTTTAGCATTTCCAGGTGCCATCCACGGTAGCCAACCACGGCCGTAGATGGGTCCGTGGATAGGCTCGTCAGAAAATCTTCAAGGGCAGAACAACGAGTGGACCTACGGAACATAGGTGGGTCCATGATCTGTGGTCTACGGGTTCCTAGTTTGGCAAAAATTCATTGACCACCACCGATGGTCCACTAGGACGGACCGTAGGTCAGACCACGGCTCGTCAATTGGGGTCATGGTTGTTGAGTCGGTTGACTGATGACAGTTTTTTCAAGGGCTGTTGGGTCTTTTCCTAATTAATCAGTTCATGTACTACATTGTTTTACCCTTCATTAAGACCCCTATATAAGCTTTTTACCCCCAAATTTCCCAATAGAAATAATTCTCTCAAAACTCAACAAAAAAAAGAGCTCTCAAATATTTCCCTCTCTAGAACATTAAGAAGAAGAAGGATTCATCTACTGTTTCAAGATAAGGTCTAGGTTTCTCCATTGAAGGCTAGCTTTTGGATTCAAGGTACCATAGTTTTCAGCCATGGATTCCTTCCATTCATGAAGTTCGCAAATTCCTCCATTTCTAATGGTAGAATTCCCTAATTGAGTTAGGGTTTTCTTACCATAGGTTCTTTGCATTATTGCTTTAAATGATGAATTATGATCTATGATTCATAAATTGATTATACATAATGATTTTATGATGATTTCCCTAAGAACCCATGTAATTCCCATGTATTCAAGTTATGAATCATATGATGTGGGATTTTTATCTTGAAGGAAGAGTTTCATGAAATTGAGCATGTATTGCAAGCTTGACATGTATTTATTATGAAATCCATATCTAACCCATGTTTTCGAAGAATTGATGATTGAAAGTGGGTTTTGAGCCTCAAGAGGTAAATTATGGATTTATGCATTGTTTTATGAAATCTATGCAAATGTTTTAAGGGTTCTTTAAGAGTAAAGTACCAATGATGATGGTGTGTTGTGAAAGAATATTCTCTTAAACAAATAATAGCATGAGGTGAAACGTTTTCTCACATAGAAAGGATTTTTAGGTTGAAAGGCTTTCTCACCAAACTAAATCTAAGAGCAACTGCTATCCTAATGAACTAGTTTAGTTTGGTTGTCCACGAGCTCATTTTCATTATTAATGAACTCAAGTAAGAAATGACTATTCCATGGGATATATACTTAGCACCGAGTGAATATGATGATGGGATGGAAGCTCTCCTGTTAGTAGAGGTCTGGTTTCTAGAAGAAATCTCATGAGATGGAAGCTCTCATATTAGTAGAGGCCGAGTTTCTAGTAGTAATTTCCTTATCCCATAATTGTGTGCCACCATAGGATGTTGTTGTAGATATACATTAGCTAGTTGATCCACAATAGCAAGAAATTCATGGTCTTACCTTGGCAAGTAGGACACCTTTATTCGGTGTGGGGTAGACACCGAAGTCCATGTTAATAGCTCACATTGTCTTACTTGTCGGTTAAGGCTAATTCCCCCAAGTAATAATGAACTAAGGTTACTTCAAGAAGTATCGCATATGAGTTCAAAGGTTTTAAAGATGAAGTTAGCTTGCAATGACCATGATGTTATGACTTATGTTTTCTAGCTCTTTTATATCATGTTTTAGCTTGGTCAATTGCATGTCATGAAATGAAATGCCCCCTTTTAGAATGATTTAATTTTTTTATGCATGGGTTTCATACTTGGTACATTGTATTGTAGTAACTCATACTCTTTCCTACATTTCCCCAAATGTAGGGTCTGATAGTCAGGTTTCAGGGTTTCGTGGCTAGAGGTTTCTTTGAGACATTTCTGAGCATTGGTGAATCCTCATGCTTCGATGACGGGGTTTATTGATTTACTTTATTTTCTGTATTTTCTCTTTTGAACATGACGTATGGGCTTGGCCGAATTTCACTCTATTGTATTAGCTGGCTATGATGAGACAAGTGTATTTATACTTCCGCTTTTCATTTATAAAAATTGATTTGGAGTTGGACTATTGTTTTACTATTAATATTCTAGTTATTATGTTATGACAACTAAGTAGCTTGTATGGGGTCCTTCGGGCTTCTATACGTCGTGTTACATCACGGGGTACCCTTGGGTCGTGAAAGTGGATGATTTCTCAGTCAATGGTGATTCATTTGAATATTTTTTTGAACATCTTCGGTAGGTGCTACAAATATGTGTAGAAACCAACCTAGTTCTAAATTGGGAGAAGTGTCATTTCATGGTAAAGGAAGGAATTGTCTTGGGGCATTAAATTTCAGAACAAGGCATGAAAGTGGATCAAGCTAAGGTTGAAGTCATTGCCAAACATCCCCGTCATATTTTGATAAAATGTTTCTAGAATTCTCTAGGCCATGTTGGATTCTACAAGAGGCTGATAAAGGATTTTGCCATAATAGCACACCCTCTTTGCAAATTGTTAGAAAAGGAGTCGACTTTAATTTTGATGATGCTTGTCTGGAGGCATTTTTATGCTTGAAAGAAAAGTTGGTGTCAACTCCAATAATTATTACCCCAGATTGGTGTATTATGTTTGAGCTCATGTGTGATGCTAGTGGGGTGGCTTTAGGGGATGTTCTTCGCCAATGGAAAGGGAAATTTTTTCATCCAATTTATTATGCAAGTAAGACACTGAATGTGTCCCAAAAGAACAATACCATCACGGAGCAAGAATTATTAGCGGTAGTGTATGCATTTGAAAAATTCAGAGAGTACCTTTTGGGAACTAAAGAGGTGGTACATACATATAATACAGCCATTAGATACTTGATGGCTAAGAAGAATGCAAAACCAAGGTTGATTAAATGGGTCTAATTGTTACATGAATTATATTTTGAGGTGAAAGATCGAAAGGGATGTGAAAATCAAGTGGGAGATCATTTGTTACGGTTGGAAAGCAATATTATAGACCCCAAAGAAAGGGACATTGTGGCTGAATTTCACGATGAATCAATGATGCGGATAACCCAAAGTAGCACTCTTTGGTAAGCTGATCTTGCTAACTTTGTAGTGGGTGGCATAATACCTGAATGTCTACATTTCTATCAACAAAAGCCATTCTTATTCGATGTAAAGAATTAGTTTTGGGACGAACTATATCCATTCAGAGAATGTGTAGACGATATCATTCGCCAATGTGTACTAGAAGAGGAAATCAATTCAATTCACAATGCTTGTCATGCCTCACCTGTTGGTGGCCATCATAGTGAGGTGCGAGCAGCAACAAAAGTGCTTCAAAGTGGCTACTATTGGCCATCGCTAAACCCATATGCACATGAGTTTGTGAAACAATGCATACCATGCCAAAATCAATGAGGGGTATCAAGAAAGCATGAATGACCTCTTATTCCCATCCTCGAAGTTGAGTTGTTCGATCTTTGGGGTATAGATTTAATGGGTCCATTTGTAAGATCTTTTGGAAACAAGTACATTTTGGTGGAAGTTCATTACGTCTCCATATTAGTGGAAGCTCTAGCACTACACAACAATGAGGGAAAGAGTGTTGTGCAGTTCTTAAAGTGATATATTTTTGGTCGATTTGATACCCCGCGTGCTATCATGAGTGATGGAGTCTCTTTTTTTTTGCAAGGGAATATTTACCTTATTTTTGAGAAAATATGAGGTCAAGCATCAAGTTTCAACACCATATTATCCACAAATAAGCGGCCAAGTGGAAGTTTCAAACTGGGAGATTAAAAGTATTTTGGCTAAAATAGTGAATGCAAATCGGACGAATTGGTCTCGAAAGTTGGATGATGTTGTGTGGACATATCGTTCTGCATTCAGAAAACCAATTGTTATGTCACCCTATCATTTAGTGTTTGGAAATTTGTGTCACTTGACAATTGAGCTTGAGCATAAGGCCCTATGGGCGTTTAAGGCACTAAATTTGAACTAGGAGATGTTTGTTAAAGGGAGAGTATATCAACATCATGAGTTGCAAGAATTTTGGTTGAGAACATAAGAAAGTTCAGCCCTGTATATGGAGAAAATGAACAAGTGGCATAATGCAAAGATCCATCAGCGCAATTTCCGAGTAGGTGATTCTGTTTTGCTCTATAATTCACGTTTCAAACTTATCCCCGATAAACTTAAATCGAAGTGGTCTTCTCCATTCAAGGTGACTCGAGTATTTACAAATGGGGTAGTCGAACTGGAAAGTAAAGATGGATCGGCTTTCATGGTAAATGGGCAGTGTCTAAAACTTTATTGGAGAATGTCATGAGATATTGCTAATTGAAGTGGTGTATTTGGAATATGCTTGAATGCATTTCCCCGTCGTACAACGACGTTAAATAAGGCACTTCTTGGGAGGCAACCCAAGCTTTAGTTGTTTTCGAATAATATGTGGTGGATGTGCAGGACCAGGTGCTTGTGCGATGGTACGAACATTTCGACGGTCCACCGAGTGGATCGTCAATTGCGATTTGGTTGGCTTTTTGTGCTGGACTATATGACAAATGTTCTGGAAAATTTGGTGAAACTGTAGGTCTGCTTGGCGGTGCGCCGATGAGGTTCAGTGAGCCTGATTTCAATTACCCTTTGGTCCAACCTGCAGAGCTAGTGTTCTGGAATTTTCTGTGAGCCTCAAGCATTTTTACGGTGCATCGAGTGGTTAAGCGAACGCCCCAAACCTTCACCAAATAGCCGAATAGTGAAGAGTCCTCCTAACTCTATTCTTTTCATTCTTCGCTATTTTCTTTTAACATCTGTCTTACTTCCTTGTTCGCTTTATTTTTGCATTGAGGACAGTGTCAGAGGTTTTTGGTGGGGTGAAGGAGTATTCTAAATACCACCTTTTGATTAGTTTGAATGTGGTTGTTGACTTGCAAGTTCAAGTGTCCGTTGTGATCAATATTGATAACTTGAATAGTGCTTTCAATTGAATGATATGAGTGTCCGGGTACGATGAAGCAAATTGAGTTATATAGGTCATATGTGAAATCTTAGCATCTCGTTGTGACTAGCCGTTTGTTGAGTCGATCTCATGTGATGATCGTTGCACGCTAGCTAAAAATTGTAGAGTCTTGTTTGATGATTGTGTCAAATTAAATGCCATGTGTGTTGAGGTTTTCCTGAAATATATGCTTGGTAATACTTAGAACTTGCCTTGTTAGTTCGACTGATTGGTGAAAGCATGCAATTAAAATGATCTTAGCCACAATTTGTAAAGAGTGAACCAAAAATTGATATTATACCTCTTTATGGCCACCTTCTGAGAGTGTGAACCTAGCTTGGAACAATTTCAGCATACCATTTTCTTTGGAAGAAACATTAACAACTTTGACCTCTTTGTCCCATCAGCCATAACCTTCATGATGTATTTGTTTGTTTGAATAGCCAACTTAGGCCAAAAGCCTTAGTGTGGAATGTGGTAAAAAAGGAGAAAAGTCAAGTAGTGTGACAAATCCCCCTAGATGGATTGTTTTGAAAAAAATAGAACCCATCCATGTATTAAAAAAAAGGTGAAAATGGAAAAAGATTAAAAAAGAGAAGAGGTTGTGAAATAAAATTTGTGAAATGAGTGAAAGAAGTGGGGTATCCAATGAACCTTGTTCAATTGAAAATAGGATGGATTGTGAACATCATATTGTGCAAAAGAGAAGAAAAAAAAGGGAAATGCAGGCCATGCTTCATGAAGGTAGAAATCACTAAACCAAAATGGTCATACCTTTACACTCGGCCCCGTTACAAGCCTTGAAATACCTTTGTAATTATGAGTGAGCTGAAACTAATGTATATTGGGATATAAGGGCAAGCCTATGCGTAGAGTCATGCATGTGTTTATATTTTGGAGTGTGAGAGTTATTTGTGATTTCGATATTCTAAATTGTGATGAATCTTGTGCAAAAATTGAATCATTCTTGATGTGAGAGTATTTGAATGCTTTTGTTGAGCTTGAAATTGCATTTGAATAAAGCATTGTGAGATTGCGTTCTATTAGATGATGGTTATTCACAGTTTAAAACATAGAGGGCACAATTGAAAATATCATGAGTAATTTGATCATCTTGCGTGCATTCGTGTTGAGTCTTGAGTAGCACTTTTTGTAGACATCCTTATTGAACTGATTGCTTTTGTGTTTTACATGAGGATAGGCAAAAGTTTAAGTTGGTGGTGTTGATGAATCTGAGATTTTGATTCATTTAGGACTTGTAGTGCATAAAATTAGTGTCCTCGATGCCTATGTTATGCTCTAAACTAATGTATAAATGTTGATTTGTAGCTAGAAAAACAAAAGAGCAAGGCAAGAACATTACTGGGTAAAAGAAAGAAAAGAAGCAAAGATAAGGATCGCCGAAGACACTCGGCGACACGCCGAGTAGCTCCTTTGCTCGCCTAAAGTTTCAGATGGCCAACCCTTGTAAAGGAGAAATTGGACGAGGTAACATACCCTTCAGCAACCCCCTGTTGGTTCGGTGAAGGAGGCTCAGATCTTCTAATGTTACAGAACTATTGGTGAAGACATAAGCAAAAACGACAATTACAAAGGAACAAATGGCGAATTGCCGATCAGGTTGGCGATCCTGACCTCAACCGCCCATTATTACAACACCAAAATGGTTATAATACAAGATAAAAAGGTGCTGGAAAGCAGAGTTTGCCGCATCACCGACTTGTTCGGCGACAGACAATTTATAACGCCGAACGACCCCTAAGGGCAAATTCTAAGAACATATAAATTTATTTTTAAGAAAAGAAAAGAACAGCCAATCATTGTTAGACTGTAATTTTTAACTAAATCATTGTTTTTTCTTAGTTTGAAAAGTTTTCTAGTATATTTTGAATTGACTTTTCAATTGGAGCAAAATTGAAGCATTGTAAAGTCTCGAAGATTAATACCCAGCTATGGAGAACATAATTGGTATTGATTTCTTACTTTTTTATGATGTGTAGCTAAAACACCCAATCTTGGGGGTGTGATTATGTGATTAATTGCCTTAATTAGCTTATGAGTATTAGTAATTACTCATTTAATTGTTGTTTGGAAGTGGGTTTGATTGGTAATTTAGGTTTAATTGATGAATTGTAGTTGAAGAATCCAATTCTAGATTACTATTCTATCCTTGCTCAAGAGATAGGTTTTAGAAATAAGATTATCGATTGATGACTGTAGTGATTGGGTTGTTATGGGTTCAGCTCGAGAGAGTGAATCTTAATCCGATTATGTCATGCCCCGAGGATACCCCCTTGCCGTAACACGGGACTTAGGATCACGAGTGACCCCAAGATAACCCTGCTGGCATATCTTAAGCATACTAAGATTAACTGACAGTAGAAATACTGTGTGCAAGCTTAAACATGACATAAATTTAAATAATGGGGAATACCCATTCTAAGTCTGAATATATATAAAAGACTGAGAGTTCAATAACAACTGAAAGATCAAACTCAAAACAAAAACTGAATTCAACTATGTCTGAATGAAAGCCTCTGACTAACTAGAGATGCTGGGACATGTCCCCAACTAACTTTAGGAAAACTGAAACTACAAAGAAAGAATGACTAAATAGAAAGCATGTCAATCGTCCTCGAAGAATGAGGACTCACCACTGATACTGCTGAACTGGAGATCGGTTCCCGATCTATCCCTAATTTGAATGCTGAGGGCATGAACCTACATAACGAGAAGATGTAGTGTAGAGTATGCGTCAGTACTTGAAAGGTAATGAGCATGCATGATAGGATAAATGAGAACAATATAAACATAAATGAACAAATCAATAAGAGAAATGACATAATCTGAACATGATGTAAATAATGAAATGAAGTGAACTGAATGTGATGACCAAGTACATTACATGCTGAGACTGAATACTGAACTATACATGATAACCTGATCAAAACACTAGAATCTGACTGTGGAAGCTACTATTAACCAACATAAAACCACGAGAGCTATTCGTGGAGTCTGATGTATCGCCTTATCAAGAAGACTCAGTACACCTTGTCAAGGGTAGAAAGACATGATTGGCATGATCACTAAATATGTTGCCCACAGAGGGGAGTTATCCTATGGGGGCACGTAGTTCTGGGACTATAAGGCTGACTAACACTTAGGGCACTCGGTATTAAGCCTACTCCCAACTGATTATGTAAGTAACACATTATAACTAGATTCTCTAATACTGAATAGCTCAAATACTAACATGCAAACTGAATATGCAACATTTGTATATTAATAATGGAACAATCTTAACTGAGGTATGTATATTTAAATAAACTGACCTAGCAAATGTAATTTATGAACTAAACGAATCTACACAACTAGGGTTCTGAGTTTCATACAAGAAGATAAGCAACAACTCCTCAAAAACATGATAATACGATTTGGATTAGTCTAACAACTGAACCACAACACTTTTCGAAAGATCAAGAAACCCTAGGTCTAAACATGAAAGGAACCCATTAGTGAAATCCCATATACCTGGTACTGAATTTCACAGAGAAATCTTTCGATTTTGGGGATGGAATTTGATGAAAACTTGTTGCGTTCTTGGAGAGGGTTGGTCGACTCTTTCTCCCCTTTTCTTGTTCAACTTGGATAAATTTTGGAGAATGAGTTCACTTGGGTAGAGTCTAATTATGTTAGTAGGCTAAAACATACCAAAATGATGTAGTTTAAGGGTTAAATGACGTAGTTTATGTGTCCAACGCTTAGGGAAAAGACTAGAGCGACCCCGACTTACAATATGACGAGGCCATCAATGGCCCATGACCGACGGACCGTGGATTGACCGATGGTGCATCTTGGTTAACATGGTGTTTAGCTAGTTTTGGGAGGGTTATTAGTGTGATTCATGTTTACTTGATAGAATTATTGGCCTCAGGTAGTTTAGGGGAATTAAGCATGTTTTACCTTGCCTTTAATTCCGATCATTCCAATGTAATTATTTATGGATGTTATACGGTTATTTCTGATTTTTCTTGGCCTTGGTCTAGGCTTAGACTATTGATTTCCATAAAACTTCTATTTGGTGTTGTTTGGCTTAGAAAATCCTTCGATGCCGGCACAGATGGTTCTAGGTCCTTTTAGACTGATATAGCATACTTGGGTATAATAGTGCAGATAATAGTTTGATTAGAATTTTGACCTTATTAGATTTTATCCATAATCTCCTTACATTATAGTTCCCGTGTGATTCGGTTTCGAATTTTGGACTTGGTGGATTCTTTAGAGTTGGACTTAGATTTCTTGCAAGATTGAGTCCTTTGCGACTCTAATGGTGGGTTTGAATTTATGATATATCCCTATGATGCTGATATCTTTTAGCTCATAGATTGAGTCCTTTCTAACTTCTGTAATAGTGGTTTTGACCCTAATGCTTGTGGAGGTTATTTTTTGCTTCATTTGGGATCGGAATGTGCCCAATATTTTGGCACAAGTTCCTTGAGATAATAGGTGTCTCGCCCTACGTCTACACCCTGGATGTGCCCTAAACTCGAGAACCATCAGTAGTCCCCAAGAGAACTCTTGGTCTGGTTCACAACTCAGTGGAAGACTTACTCAAGTAAAATAGGAGCTCAATAGTAAAGATTAACTCATAAGGTCTCAATAACTGATTAACTCAATAGATGTCTAAATGAACAAAACAATCAACTCAAAGCATTTAAAACATTAACAAGGGAAAACGGGGAAAATGACTCCTTATCTACTACTGTATATGAAGCCTCTTATAATACAATGGATGTAGGGACAAGACCCCGACAACCTATCAACTACAAAATAATAATGTGAAGTCCTCCGATAAGCAAGGGGGCTCACCAAAGCTAGCTAGAATGCAATGGAATCAACGGAGCGCCTGTTGATGACCCTGAACACTTTTATCTACATCATGAAAAGACATATGCCGAATGACATAAGCACATTGAATGTAAAAGCATTTAAGGGAAAAGCTGAATGTAATAGATAAGTGAACTGGAACTTTGAGAAGACAGACTCACCTCATCTCAAAAAAATGTGAAGGAAACAATAAATGATGAAATATATAAAGCTTTTTAAAATAGTAAATATCAACTCAATATGTATAAAAATTCAATAAATAATCTCTTTACTCTTATATGGGAGATTCTCTAACGGACAACCATCACTATAAGCTACGTGATGATACAACGTCTCTCCGATTCTTCCAAAACTGTCCTATACCTTGCCAGGGTATAGTACACCTCACTAAGTGGATCCACTATGATAAGCTTAAAAGCAATAAAGAATCGTCTAAAAAGTATGACCCTTTACCCATGTTAGCTTACATGGTTTATGTGGATTTTGAGTTATCAGGCTCAAATGTTTAAAAACATAATGCTTTCTCAATTGAGGTAATTACTCAAATGATCCTCTTAGAAGAGCTAATACTCTGAAACTCCTCTAATCTTGAAAAATCATTTAGAAATTGGTGTTTCTCTCTTTAAAATGTAAAAGTATTATATACTTGAAACAAGAAACTCAACTCGTCTCATCCTCATACTCAATTACTCAACACTTAACTCAAATCTTTAGTTAATTGCAAAAGGGTTATCTACTTTGATTCAAAAGGACCTCTTCAACTTTGTATCCTAACTTTACTTTAATATAAAATGTAAATCAAGAGATCTGATAAGAATATGCATGATCCGTCAAGGATTAATGTAAATCAAGAAATCTGATAAGAATATGCATGATCTATCAAGGATTAATGAAGATTTAAATGTTGATATCAATGAGAGAACATAGGTACGATTAGAGGGAACACACACGGTAAGAAGGACATAAGGGTTAGGGACCTGGAGATCATGGTGCACTAAGTGGTACGGGGTGCCAGCCCAAAAACTACTGACCAATTTTTGTGGCGCACTAAGTGGCATGCCCTACCAGGCCTCAAACTACTAGGCAGTAGTTCAGGCGCTAAGGTGGCGTGCCGCCCCATTCCCCTGCCCAAATTTTTGACGAATTTTCTTTCTTCAATTCAAGGCTTTACTCATCTAGAATCAAATGATGTTCTCCCAAATCGTTTAGATTCATAAACCCAACACTATTACTCGAAAAGTCACTCAAATTCTATCAAAAACATCACTCATTCATAAAAGCCGCACCTCATGGTCCACCTAACTCATTCTGAGCTAAAACTTATGGTCATTTGAAAATGACCTAAAACTCAAAACTGAATTTTATTTCTTATATGAATCTCTACTTGAGTTTTCAAAGTACGAGATGTTACACTATCTTCCCCTTGGGAAAATTCGTCCTCGAATGAGCTCAAATTAAGCCAAAAGGGAAAGAGGATGAATCTAACATGCCAACTCAAGTACATAACATGCAAGTAAGATAACTCAACACATTAACTTAAATAGTACTTTACAATGTATTAGTACCTTTATTTGGAATTTCTCCGGAAGGGAAGAGATGTGGGTATGTCTTCTTCATATCCTCCTCAGTCTCACAAGTGACTTCCTTTATAAATTTATTCCTCCATAAGACCTTTACTGATGCAACCTCCTTGGTCCTCAACTTGGAAACCTGAATATCAAGAATCTGAACAGGCACCTTCTCATAAGACAGGCTGTCCATAATATCAATATTCCCAGTAGGAACAATGAGTGAAGGATCGCCCGTACACTTCTTGAACATAGAAATATGAAACACCGGACAGACTGCTTCTAACTCTGATAGTAGCTCCAATTCATAAGCTACATTTCCAACTCTCTTGGATATCCGGTAAAGACCAATATACCCAGGACTGAATTTCCCATTCTTGCCAAATCTCATAACACCTTTCACGAGTGAAACCTTCAAGTAAACCCAATCATCCACCTAAAACTTTAAGCCTTTCCTCTTAACATCTATATAGGATTTTTGTAAACTTTGTGTTGTCTTTAACCTTTCCTAAATAATCTTCATCTTCTCCATAGATTGATGAACCAAAGCTGGTCCTATCAACTTAGCTTCACTACCTCGCACCAACCAATAAGAGATCTACACCTTCTCCCATAAAGAGCCTAATCAAGAGCCATCTGTATACTGGAGTTATAGTTATTGTTATAAGTAAACTCTATCAGAGGCAAGTGGTCATCCCAATTACCTTTAAAGTCTATGACATATTCCATCAACATCTCCACAAAGGTCTGAATCGTGCACTCTACTTGATCATCAATCTAAGGATGAAAAGAAGTAATGAAATTTACCTTTGAACCAAAACCAATCTAAAAAGACTTCAAAACCTAAGTCGTGAATTGTGTACCTCCATCTGAAATGATAGACATAGGGACTCCATGAAGTCGGACTATCTCTTGAGTGTATAATCTAGCATAAACATCTACTGAATTGGTAGCCTTTATTGGCAAGAAATGGGTTGATTTAGTCGTCCAATCTATAATCACCCAAATCAAATGATGCTTCCTGCGAGATTGCGAAAAGCCAGTAATGAAATTCATATTGAAAATCACCTAGTTCCATTCTAGAATATCTTTATTCTAAGCTACACCACCGGCCCTTTTGTGCTCTACCTTGACTTGTTGGCAATTTCAGCACTTAGCAACGAAATTTGCAGTACGCCTCTTCATACTACTCAACCAATAGACTTCCCTCATGTCACAATACATCTTAGTGGAACTGTGATGGATAGAGCTATGAGTTTCCTCTATGATCCTCTCTTGGAGCTCATCCACCTTTGGCACACATAATCTACCTTGGCACCTCAACACACCCTCTCCCCCTTGTTCCAAAGCCATCACCTTTTGCTTATGAACATTCACCTTTAATTCAAGTAGAAAGGGGTCTTGGTATTTTTTATCCTTCACTTCAGATATTAGTGATGATTCAGCCCCATTCATCACCACCACTCCACTTTCATTGAAATGAAACAACTAGACTCCCAATCGTGCAAGTCTGTGCACATTTTTGGACAATTCATTCTTTGCTTCCTCAACATGGGCAGTACTTTTTATAGATAACTTGCTCAAAGAATCAACAACAACATTAGTCTTACCTCGGTGCTAGAGGATACTCATATTATTATCGTTGAGTAACTCTAAACATCTCCTAGGTCTGAGATTAAGCTAAATGTAACTGAAAACATACTGAGGACCCTTGTAATTGGTGACCATAGAGATAGTAATGCCATATTTTCAAAGAAAATACTACAACAACCAACTCGAGATCAAAAGTTGGGTAATTGTTCTCGTGAATCTTAAGTTGTTCGAAAGGATAGGCTATAACCTTACCATTTTGCATCAATACACAACCAAGTCCAACTTTGGACGCATAACCTTCAGACCATAGAAACTTTACTATCTTCTGAGTCAACATTGTCAAAGGGGATGAAATATATAAAATCCCCTCGACAAACCTTCTACAATACCCAACCAATCCCAAGAAACTCCTTATATCAGTTGTAGAGTTTGGAGAAATATTCTAAGATGAGTAGCAAGATCCTCCTTATTCCTTTAATAGGTCAATATGTAATCAATGAACACAATCACAAACATATTGAGATATGGATGAAATACCCTATTGATAAGATCTATGAACGTTGTAGGATCATTGGTCAAGCAAAAAGACATAATAAGAAACTTATACTGACCATAACGGGTCCTAAATGTTGTCTTTGAGATGTCACTTTCTCTTAGTTTCAACTGATGATAGCTAGATATGAGGTCTATCTTAGAAAAACAAGTGTCACCTTGGAGTTGATAAAAAAGATATCAATTCTTGGAAGAGGGTACTTATTTTTTATAGTGACCTTGTTGAACTGGTGCTATTCAATACAAATTCTAATAGAACCATCTTTCTTCCTCACAAATAATACTAGAGCACCCCAAGGTGAGACACCAGGTCGAATAAAACATTTATCAAGAAGAACTTTTAACTGCCCTTTTAACTTATTTAATATAGTTGGAGCCATTCTATTTGGCAGAATAGAGATAGGTTGAGTATCAGGAAGAATATCTATGCCGAAGTCTATTTCTCTCTAAGGAGGGACTTTAGGTAGATCATCTGGAATGACCTATGGAAACACACTCACAACAAGAACATATTGAATATGTGGTGTCTCGGCACTAGAGTCATTAAGTGGGACTAGTGATAGATGCACCCTTTAGAGACTAACTTTTTGGCCTTAAGTTATGAAATAAAATGACCCTTAGGCACTGCTAAGCTAATTCTCCACTCTATAACAGTCTCATTAGGAAACTGAAACTTAACCACTCGAGTTCTACAATCCACTGTGGCAAAACAAGCATGAAACCAGTCCTTACCAACAATAACATCAAAGTCCTTCATGTCTAACTCGACTAAGTCAGCCATGGTGTCCTTGTGATAAACAGAGATGACACAATCCTGATAAACTCTCTCGGAGTATGGAAACACTAAAGGGATGAATAAGTTGTTCGAGAAGAATATCGAACCTCAAAGATATATACAGAGTCACAAATGATAGACTCGCACCTGGATCAAGTAATGCATACACATCAAAACTAAAGACTTTCATTATAACAGTGATAACATTTGGTAAATTCTCCTATTCTTGGTGACTAGTTGTAGCATATAGACGATGTTCTCTTTCACCTCTACCTGAAGTAGCTTCTGTTAGAGTAGCTCTATCTATGAGAGCTTCTGAAGAAGATTGGGTTATATTGCCCCCATTTCAGTTACCTTGCCTTTTCTTAGGGTACTATCTCATGAAGTGACCTATTTGTCAACACTTGAAATAACTATTGGAGCCATCACGACACACTCCTGGGTGGTTTCTACCACACTTAGCATATGTAGGAGTCTAATTACCTCCTTGTACTAGACTACCTTAAGACTCAGTAGGTATAGCTCTATAATTATGGGTGTTCTAGTTCCTTAAGTCACTTTTGTTCTTTGGTGCAGGTGCAGTAGAGGATGATGGTGCAAGTTTTGTTGGCCTATGATGAAAATATGACTGCTTCATATTAATAGTCTTCTACTGTCCGTCTCATGACCTATTGTCTTAGCCCTCTTGTGACTAAACTCCTCTTTATCATTCATCTTATCTTCCTCAACTACTGCACAAGGATCATAAGTGTAGATATGTCCATATCTCCTATCAACATAGGTGCATTGCCCTCCTTACTTGACAAACGAGAAAACCCATATACAAATAGACTCATCATACTTCTAATATCTGCCACCTTCTCTCGATCATAACAGTATAGTTTAGTGAACTTGAGACTGTACTCATGCACACTCATGGCCTCATGTTTAAGATTCATAATTTCTAATATATGGGGTTCCCTTAGTTCAAGGGGAAATAAGTGCCCTATGAAGACACTTTCTAACACAATCCAACTCACATGTAGTGCCCCTTCAATCCTTCTCTTCTTCCACTAATCATACCAAATCCTAGAAACACCCCTGAGCTGCTATGCAGCTAACTGTACACGCTCAGCATCGACAACATGCATAACGAAAAACAACTTTTGTAACTCCTCCACAAAGTTCTCCGGATCGTCAGTGATATTTGACCCTATGAATTCTACATGATTCATTCTTAATAAATGAGAGATCCTGATTGTATCAGCAACTTCCTGTAGAACCACTCTTTGGTGACTAGCTTGATTGGCCACAACTTGACTCAACATCCGGATAGCATCTTGGAACTCAGCATTGGTGACCTCTCCTTTAAGGGGTTGCAGTTCTGGTTCATTGGGTACCCTATTGATCTTAAGGATCATGATTTATCCTTGTAGGATGACCTCGAACAACTCTTCATGGAGGCATGATCTGGAAAAATAGGCACAAGCACGAATTAGAAATTGCCACAACCCGAGCCTACACCCTAGATTTGGCTGGCTCTAAGAACCATTGCTTGTCTCCAAAACTATCTATCTATAAAATCTCTAATGTATACGAGGCAAAGTGTTGGGACAAGACCCATGACTCCTCCAAAGAACTACTACTAACAACTCATAAAAACTAGAGTCCTCTAGAAGCAAGGAAATGATCTCAACGGACTCTTATTAAGGATCCTAAGAACCTGTATCGACATCATTAATAGATGATGGTCGAATGATATCAGTACATTGAATATACAAGTATGTAATATAGCTGAATAACAAATAACACAAAGAAAGGACTACAATAGATATATATATATACTCAATTGATGTAAAGAAATTAAGGAGTGAAATCATTAAAACTTTACAAAAATATTTACTTATCTCTGAACTCAACATATTAAGTGATATAATAAAAATATACTTTTAACTATATTTGGGAGATCGTCTAACACACAACCATCACTGTGAGTTGCCGAATGATACGACGTCTCGCCCATGTTGCTAGAACTGTCATATACCTTCCGGGGTATAGAACACTTCAACTAAGTGGATCCACTAAGCTCTACTCGAATGCACCTAGGATTCATCTAAAAACTAAGATCATGTACCCTTGTTGGCATACATGGTTTATGAGGAATGTGAGTTATCTGAACTCATCCCTATATCGATGCTCCATGCCACTCCCAATAATATATATTCATGCTCAAATTTTAAAACATACTTTTCCTTTAGTTTAAGATAATTGCTCAAAATATATTGTTAAAAGAAGTAACTGCTCTTGAAATATCTTTAAACTCCTAACTCTTTTAGAAATCAAAGTTTTTCTTTTATCAATGTAAAACCTGATACATTTTGAAATACTTAGTTCCTTTATACATTTAATCAACTCATACTTGAAAACACTTTATCAAAAATATATCAAAATCATATTGTGATATGATCATTGATGACTCAGGAAGTCATACTTCATAAACAGTGATGGTATATCTAGATACCAGAATAATTAAACATTGATGGCATACTCGACTTTCATACTGAACATGTTTTAGAACTCTTTCACAAAACTTAGTTTAAAACAAAAATTTTGGCTTTAAAAGATTCTTAAAATTTATAACTCAAAATAGCGTTCATTCTAAAATATATACATGAACAACTCAACTCAAGGATCTCAATAACTATCTAGGAAACTTAATACTCAGAAGTCAAGGACTAAGAATTTAATAACTTAGAAGTCAATGATACTACTTCTCTCAAGAATACTCAATTCATAGGTATCATACTGAAATATAGACTTGAACGAATCAACTCAATAATCTCAATGCATAACATATAGAAATTAAATAATTAGGAATAGAATTTAAAAAAGAATGACGAACTCATGAAATTAAAATAAACTTATCTAAAGAATACTTAAATATAGGGGTAGAATCCTATATTACTCTTTTACTGATTTGAAAGTAGATGTAGAGTGTGAGGACGAAGTAGTTCGACACTATGGTAGCCTTACATACCTGGAAGAGCAATGTTCTTGATAAATCTTGAAGAATGTTGAAGAAAAACGTGATTTGAAGCCTTGAAACCCTAGCTTGAAGGAGAATAATATAGAAAACTTTTCTTGAGATTTCTTCATTTAGTTTCTTGAAACTCATCGACAAGAATTATGATTTTCATTAGTGATTCATAATTATATGGAGGAATTTAAGTAGAGAAGAATGGATTTCTTGGAGAAAGACTTACTTTGTAGAAGAATTTTGAAAAAGGAGTTACTCTTACTATCTTTTTTTACTTTTAAACTTCCCCACTAACATACACAGAACTCAATCATACGAAAAGTTTAGAGTTATCTATAGCACATAAGTCAAGAACGATATTGTTTTGAACATTGTCATGCTTAATATGAAGTTATCTTACATGAATAAAAGGAATTTGTGCATGAACTAATAATAAGACAATTATGCCTTAAAGAACTATTGCTGCTAGTTTTCAACCCTAGCAACACCTCTAAACCATGCCCTTCTTTATGAATACTGCACCTCATTAGCTACGACTCATTACTGCTAAAAAGATTTATGACTACTCTTACCAAGGTCTAAGTTAAATTGTTTGCTCTCATTTTGTTCAATCTTAATCTCTGAATCACAAGATTCTAAATATGCGATGTTTATAATTATTTAAGAAACAAGATTCAGCTTCTATACCTCTATAGGGAATTTCATCCCAAGAATACTTCTCCTTCTAGCTAGCTGCCTTCAACCAACCTTGATCCCATATCACAAAACATCTAATGAATCATGCATTCATCCACAGGCTACAATCACCACATCAAGCCTAATACTATAACCACTCCATAAATTCCTACTAACTAACCCTTATAAGAATTCCTCATTCTCTCTTCACTTCTATCAACTTAACTTTCATGCAGTATTACCATAAAACTGACTTATTACTTATCATAAAACTATATCTACTTCTTCCTCTTAATTTATAATCTTTGATGGAATAAACACACCTTCACTATCAAAATAAGAAGTAACAATCGTCTTTTCTATCCTTCACACAAATACTATCAATAACACAACTCTCAAAACTAAATAAAAATTTAGTGAAAGAGCTCTAGGGAAAAAGATCATAACAACGATTCATTTGAAATATCTAATATAAGAATAAGGATGACATAACATTATGTTGCTAGCCAATAACATTAAATCATGAATTATTGAGAATGAGCATATTATGAGACATGAGTGCTTATATGAATAGGTTCATATCACGGGGTTTATATCTATAACTTTAAGGAGTAAGCTTGGGATTAATGTGCTAAAGTTTTTACCCCTCATCCTGGAAACTGAGCATTGATGTGAATCTCTCTGAAATGTATAAGCATAACTCATGAACACAATTATTATATAAGAACATCATCATGATGTTGTAATGATTGAACTTTGAGGAATACACTTGAGTAATAATGGATTGATGTACCTTCATTACTCTTTTTGAAGACATAACTATCTCATTCTCAACACTTTACTTGATTTCTCATCTTATCATCTCCCCTTTAGGTTTGATTCGGACATTTTAAAACTATTAATCTATTCCATCATTTTTCAACAAGTCTATATTTTATTTACTCTAATACTCTGGAAAGGCTTATCTTTCACACCCCAAATCTGGATGTGATGGCACATGTCCATTTCCTACCGGACACGTCAGTCTAACCCAACCACAACGATAGAGAAGTAAAAATACGAGAATAAAAGATAATAAATAAGTGGAAGACTTTAATTAAGACTCAATACTACCCAGAATTTGGTTGTCACATGTACAAACCTATAAATACAGAATTTGAATAAAAATATACAAGTCTCATAGTATAGTTCTCGAATAGAACAAAACTGAGAGTAAAGATAACTCAAGGGCATGTCTGGAATGAACCGCTACCTCTCGAGTATGTCCCGAAGCTCAATCTGCTAAAGAAAATACTAAGCCGAATCTGAGAGAGCTATCAACCTACACAGATATGTAGAAGCAACGGTGAGTACCGAAAACCACAGGTACTCGCAAGTAACTCTAAACTAAGCAAAACTAGCAGCTACAAACAACTCCTTTCAATCCCAACCGAACCACCGAAACTTCAATCTAGCAGCAAACCAACCAACCTATACTAAACAGATCATATTCAAAAGCCAGAACCAACAGTATAACCTCATCAACCTCAGATCAACAAATAAGAGCAAGTAGATCAAATTCCACATAAGAAGGGTAAACCGATAAAATCCCAACATCACAGACAAAGATAAGGCAAATGCAATGAAAAATGCAATAATGATGTCATGTAGTCGTGATGCATGTCTATCCTACGATACACATCTGTTGACGTAATCAGTCCGCACTGAATACTCAAATCAGAACCCATGGGGGCCACACATGGACCATGTATCACCGCCGGAACCGGATCCCATCGGCATCCAAATCGCTAGCCAGAGCTAGTCTCAACTGTGTCTCATATCCATCCATCCTCATATCAGTGTCTCAGAACTCATGCAACAGATAGTTCACACATGGGATGAATAATGAATATGCACATGTCATCAATCACAATCATATCACGATCACATCGTAGTATTACACATCATCTGTCTCAATCACAACCATATCACGACCACATCATAGTATTACACATCACATGTCTCAATCACAACCATATCACGACCACATCATAGTATTACACATCACCTGTCTCAATCACAACCATATCACGACCACATCATAGTATTACACATCACCTGTCTCAATCACAACCATATCACGACCACATCATAGTATTACACATCACCTGTCTCAATCACAACCATATCACGACCACATCATAGTATTACACATCACCTGTCTCAATCACAACCATATCACGACCACATCATAGTATTACACATCACCTGTCTCAATCACAACCATATCACGACCACATCATAGTATTACACATCACCTGTCTCAATCACAACCATATCACGACCACATCATAGTATTACACATCACCTGTCTCAATCACAACCATATCACGACCACATCATAGTATTACACATCACCTGTCTCAATCACAACCATATCACGACCACATCATAGTATTACACATCATCTGTCTCAACATCAATGTCTGTATCAATCATAGCCTACTCATGCTCTTCTATCCCCTCAATATCAGTTATCACATGACTTATTCAACAAATTCAAGTCACATATAACACATTTAGCTCGTTTTATTCCCCATCTTTCATTTACAACAATTTCAATCAACAAATAAAACCCATCCTCAATCCCCATTACTCCCCAACACAATTAGGAAAGTAGTCATGCGTAGTCTAAGAGTTTTACAAAGTTTGGAAGCCACTTGCCTTAAAACGAACTCCAAAAGTTACTTGACTTGAGCCTTTCCTTTCCGAGTATAATCCGGATCACGATAATCTATTCAAACAATTATTCACAATCACAATTCGAGTCCAATGACACCAAAATCAAGAAATTTAGGGAAAAAGGGCAAAACGGTCCAAAAGTCTCATACCGGAAAACGATACCCAAATCTGGAAATTTTTGATGTAAAATGATCCTTAAAGTATTTGGAAGCTAATGGTGAAAACCAATTTGAAAACGGAGTTGAAATCAATTCACAAACTCAATTTGAAGGAAAATCCACGTTCTTGAAGAAGCCTAAAATATTCGGATCCGAAACCCCGACTCGAAAATGAAATATCTCTTGAAAAACATCTTACCCATGCTTAGATAAGTTCAAATATGAAATTTCATCAAAAACGGAGTTAAGATCGACCTTGAAATTCTCAATTTATCAAACTTTAACTTTACCGGGAAAGTCCAAATTGTACGCGGTTAATATGATGAAAATAATCGATGAATCAATAATTTTATGTTAAAATCAGTTTACCCATAACATAAGGATCGTAAATATACCTTTTTCATCAAAAAGGGAGTCCAAATCGATAAAACCCCAATTTTTCTCAAGAGATTTACGGATAGGAAAAAAACCAGAAAAAGAAATTATGAGAAAATGTCGAATTGAAGATTGAATACTAACCCTCATATTAATTCAAGAAGAAACCCGTAAGAAACACTCCATTCCGATCTCTAGAACTCCCGATATCCTCAAAATACCAAATGAACACAATCTGAGATTTTTATAACAGTGCATGACTGTTATGCACCAGAAAAACAGCAGTTAATCTTTCACCAAAAAGGCCGTAATTTCCTCATACGATAGTGAAATGACCCGATTCTTTTTTGTAAATGTCTTAAATAATGATACGGACCTGCTCGTTCAATCGCAGCTCAATTTTATGCTTGTTTGCCTAGTAAAATATCATTTCTACTCGGTAAACAATTACTTCTTATTTGCGATAAAAGTCCAATCTCGGGTTAGCGAAAATGCACCAAAATTTGCAGATAAGTCCTATAATTCAGACGCAAAATTTCAGAACCTTCGGAATAATTTTTCGACCTTTAAAACTAATAATGAACCCTTTAGTTGCCACAATTTACTGAAATAGTGTCAAAGCATCCAAGAAGCTTAAGAGCTCACCCAAAACTCATTTGGCACTTCCCAAACACAAACCAAATATGCTACTAGCTTGGAAATGACATTTTGGACTAAATGAAATCATCGGAATTTGAATTCAAGGTCTCCTTGACCCGGTATCCGATAAGGCGTCAAGAAACTAACTTTAGGCTCAAAAACTTGAAACGCACTCGGGGCCTCTAAAAATTCAACCAAGACTCATTCTAGACTTAGAACCACCCCCTGAATACAACGGTGCCCTCGGAATTCCTTTTCGAGCACCGGAACCTCGTTTGTTGACCAAAGTCAACTCTTGATCAAAATTTCACAATTTTAGCAACTTAGGACCTCAAATCTTCGTTTTAACTCCAAATTCGACTCCGTAAATTCTCATAGACCCATTTCGACATTCTAAAACCGCTGGAATCGACGGAAATCCGATTCGAGTCTCGAAACTCCAAATGACTCGAAATAGCACTTTTAACCAAATTTTAACTCTTAAAAGCTCAACTTTCCAAAAACTCAACTTTTCATCAATTTTCCTCCAAACCAACTTTGAAAATATAACAATTAGGACTCGAGGCAACTATCGGGAGGGGTAAAACGGTCATTTTATGAAAATTTCCAAAAAT
Organism: Solanum stenotomum; assembly: GCF_019186545.1. Classification (NCBI taxonomy): domain Eukaryota; kingdom Viridiplantae; phylum Streptophyta; class Magnoliopsida; order Solanales; family Solanaceae; genus Solanum; species Solanum stenotomum. Next base: position 19,400,619 of record NC_064291.1, on the reverse strand, counting down.
GACCTTTAGGGTCATTACATTATTTCATTGCTACTGAACTCCCCATATGTAGGTATGAAGATTCCTTCTAAGATCTCTTTCTAAGAAGCTTCTCTGAACCTATTCTTGTTAGCTTATAAGGTCGCTTTATCTAATTTTTTAAGAAAATAATGCTTACATAATCCTGTACAATATTGATAGCTCAAATATACTATCTAGGCACACATGAAAACTTATAAACTTAAGTTGAACCTCATCTTGTACCAGCACTATTCATTGCAACTAATATCTTAATTTCTTACCTACTCTATGTAAAGTCTAACAGATCATATCTAAAAACTTACATTATCACCCTCATGTTCCCATATTTTTTACCATGACACTTATCTAAAATTCAATCTTAGTGTCTATTACTAAACACTTATATCGATATAATTTCCCACATACTATAAAAACTCATTAATAATAGATATAATTAAGAAATACTCGCCCACTAAGGTTTGGGGGTGTTGATGAGTCCACAAATTGGACTCATTTAGGGTTTTATTTTGTTAGATTTAGTGTCTTCAAATGCATAATTGGTCTCAATAACTGATGTAAATCCTTAGGTCTTAGGTATTTAGAGTTTGAGGCAAAGCATGGACACTTCTTGGAAAAAAAGGAACAACGCAGCTGAAAGAAAGAACAAAAGATAGCCTGAAGATCTCCTAATATGTTAGGCGAATTGCCAAAAGGCCTCAAATCTCGCCTAATGTACCAGTGTGATGAGCCATGAAGGAATAGATCAACTCTGCGAGGAAAGGGAGCAATCGGCGCATCGCTGAGCAGTTCCCTGTCGCCTAATGAATCAATACGTGAAGATGTTGAAGGCAAAAGCTAAAAGGCGATGAACCAGACAAAAGAGCAGATCATCGAGAGTATCGGCGATCCCAACTAATTACGCCGAGAGGTCCTTCGTAGCACAAATTTTCTAAAACTATAAATACCTATTTAATTCTGTAGCTTACTATGAAGTTGTGGAGAATTACTGAGACTTAGAATTTTTTCAGTTTTTAATTCTTAGATTTTTTGGAGACATTGTTCTTGAGCTTGAAGGTTTTGAAGGTTCTCAACTCCAAGAAATTGGAAGTGGGTATCCAAGAATCTTCATCCTAGACGTGTTTAAATACATTTTCTATCGTACCCACTTGATGGAAACAATTGTTGGTATTGCTTATTGTTAGTCTATTTATTGTTTAAATGTGATTTCATTTAGTAGTTGTGTTTGAACTTAATGGGGTTGTAGTTGGAAATACGATTTCATCTTAGTGTTCTTGGCTTGATCGAGAGAGAGGTTTTAAATCAATGACTACTGAATCGATAGCTGGTGGTTATTGGGTCGTCGTGGGTTCAGCTTGAGAGAGTGAATCCTAGACCTTCTCGCACACATTCAGCTCGAGGGAGTGAATGGGCTAAGGCGGAGGCTGCTCTTAAAGTCTGCAACTTGGTGTTCGAGAGAAACCGAGTTGATTCGAGGTAAGTTGCTCGAGAGAGAATTTAGCCCCTCTCAAGTCTAGCCTAATTACAAATATTCAGCGATTTACTATCAATAGCATTTACCCAATAGTATATTTTATCCCATATTCCTATCAGATCCCAAGAATCCCGTCTGCCTATCTTGCATCTCTATCTTTTTGTTGTTTTTGTTTCTTAGTTGAATACAAACCCCCAATTGATATTTGACATTCGCGTCACCTTTAGATTTAGTGTGTTTTTATTCGTTAATATTTAAAGCTATGATTGATTAAAATGTTAATTTTACTTTTCTATTTGATTCTCGACTACTAACCTATCCCTGTGGGAACGATCCCAACCCATGGTTGGGTTATATTACTACTTCCGATCGTTGGCACCTGAACTAGAAGTAGTGTCTTGATACGTGAAGCCATGTAGACATGCATACAAATACTTGAAACATGCAAAAAGTGACATTTCATTTGAATGTATGCAATTTACCAAGTTTAAACATCATAATAGAGATAGTTGGAAACATAAGTAAAAACATCATCTTCAATACAACTAGGATTAGCTTTAGAATCTTTGAACAGTACGAGATACTTTTTCAAACATGTATTAGTTCATTATTAAACTTGTTGTTAGTAGCCTTAACCGACCTGAGACCATGTGAGCTTTAACATGGAATTCAGTGACTCCTACACCAAAAAGGGTTGGTCTACTTGCCTAAGATAGAAGGTGTCATTATTAGCTTAGGTGGATCTACTAGCTAAATATCCTACGAGGGAATGCAGTTTATGGGATAAGGATATGGCTACTAGGAACCCAATCTTACTACGGGAAAGCTCCCTTCTCAAACAATATCCACTTGGTGCTAATCAATAAATTCCCACGAAGTAGTTAATTATTTATTAACATCATAAATCATGAAAGGGTATCCTTAGCCTACCGATTCAAGTTAGATCATTAGAATAACTCTTTTTAATTACTCATGAAAGGGTGCCATTGGCCTACTGATTCAAGGTACATCATTAACTTTATTCTTTGGACTATATGTGAGCAACTATGACCATCCATGTGGCTGAGAGCCCTCACAGCCCTGGCACAACGACGGCTCTTTAGCCTTTGATCCAACAAGGTGAGAAAGCCTTTCAACATTAGAATCTTCATTATGTGAGAAAACCTTTCGAGTCATGTTCAATATATGTTCATGAGAATGTCCTTTCAATCAACATAACAATATTAGCATAATCATTGGCTTTGGAAATCATCAATTCATGCTTAATATAACTCAATTCAATCATAAAAATCAAGTTTGAAAGGAACCCATGTCTTTGGAATCAAACCTTAACAATTGGGGATTTCTATCTTTTGAAGTTGGAGATTTTGAGAGGACTATGTGGATGAAGACTGCCATTCCTTAATCACAAAGCCCAATGAAATTGATTTGTAAAAGCTTTATTTTGAAACCCTAGCTTGAATCTCCTTCTTCTTCTTCAATGTTCGAGAGAGAATATTTTGAGAGGATGAATTTTGGGGAATTAATTTGGGTTTTGGAAAATATGACTTAATTGGGCGAGTTTTAGAGTTAAAATGACTTATATAGTGGTCCTAGAGTTAGGTAAAACGACCTCACTTTAATTGGATTAAAATCGGAACTACCCAAATGACCCTAAACTTACAGTGCACTGCCTCACCTCACGAGTGGCCACACGGACCGTGGTCATCACCACTTACCGTGGTGCCATCCGTGGTGATGGGGCAGTAGCTAGGTAAATTGTCCCTTAGCCCCAAAATCCTTAGGCACCTTTACGGAGGGCTCCACGAGCTGTGGTGCCTACCACGAGCCGTTGTCCTTCTTGTGGGCCTTGAGGCAGTGGCTAAGCCACCTTCCCTCATCCCTCATACACTTACTCCCCTCCACGAGCCTTCCAACAAGTCGTGGTCTTCACCACGAGTTGTGAAGTGGCTCGTTAAGAGGGGTTGGTTTTTGGCAGATTTTGGAAGGTTACTGCCTCGCCCACCACGAGCCACACCAAGGGTCGTGGTCTTGAACATGAGTGGAGGTGGTTGGCGTGGTAGGTGGGCAGTGCCTACACCAAGGTAGGCTTCCCTATCCCACTCCATAGGCCCTTACCCTCCTTTCTTGACTCTAACCCTCATGTTTAGCCTACTAGTTTCTCGGGTGTTACAATATCTCCCCTTTGGGAACATTCATCCTCAAATGATGTTTTAGACACCTTATGGAAGTAAAGATTCAAGACTAACAGCCTATCATGTATGCAACATCATCAAAATGCCCACAAACAAGGAGGAAACATCTACTCTAACTCAAACGTACTCAATGCACCACAAGGAAGTAGGAACTACATCTAACAACCCATTATGTATGAAATTTCAACATTTCTCATGTTCTTAGAAGGAATTACCTTTCCAAGCTACAAGCATGGGGGCCTGTATGCAATTTACTCTCAAAAAGCATATGAAAAGCATGTACATCAATTCATCTCATCAAGTGAATAGGCAACTCTTACTTAATGCACAACAACATGAGGAAAATCATTCATAAAAACTTATGTTATTTCTAAATATACACTTTCATGAACATGCATAACATAAGGGAAATAATCGAAAATACAAATAACACACATGACTCCAAAAACAAGAAAACTCAAAAGTAACTCGTTACCTCAAGTTAGAATAGGAGTAGAAGGAAAAAGATGAGGATATCGGGAAATAATATCCCCTCGGCCTACCAAGTAGAACTCTAAACTAAATGATTCCTCCATAACACTTTTACGGAAGCAACTACATTATTCCTTAACTTCTTAACTTGTCGGTCCAAAATCTCAATCGGAACTTCCTCATAAGCAAACTTTCATCCACTCCGAAACCTTCTTGGGGAATTATGGACGTCGAATCTCCAACACACTTTGTAAGCATAGAGACATGGAAAACCGGATGCACCGAGTCCAACTCATTTGGCAAATCTAACTCATAGGCAACCTTACCAATACACCTCAAAATATTATATGTGCCTACATACCGGGGACTAAGCTTCCCTTTCTTACCAAACCTCATTACTCCTTTCATAGGTGATATTTTCAAGTAAACCCAATCATGAACATCAAACTCAAGATCCCTTCTTCTAACATCGGCATATGACTTTTCACGATTTTGAGCCATTTTTAACCTCTCTCTAATGAGCCGAACATTCTCAATAGCTTCATAAACTAGCTCGGGACCTATCAATGCAACTTCACCCACCTAAAACCAACATATAAGAGATCTACACCTCCTACCATAAAGAGCCTCAAATGGAACCCTACCAATAATCGAGTGATTGCTATTATTATAGGAAAAATCTGTCAATGGAGAATGGTCATCCCAATTACCCTTAAAATCAATCACACAAGACCTTAACATGTCTTCCAAAGTTTTGATAGTGCGCTCCGCTTGCTAGTCGGTTTGGGGATGAAAATTTGTGCTAAGCTTAACCTTGGTATCAAGACCCTTTTGGAATGACTTTCAAAATTGAGAAGTGAATTGGGTACCACGATCGAAAATGAAAGATAACGGCACCCCATGCAATTCTACCATCTCTCAAGTACATCATAACATAGTCTTCTACCGAATAAGAAACCTTGTCGGGAAAGAAATGAGCCGATTTCATCATCCGATCTACTATTACCCATATACAGTCATTTTGTCACCGGGTGCGAGGAAAACCAACTATAAAGTCCATATTCAAACCTTCCCACTTCCAAGTAGGAATAGCAATTTTTTGGGACAATCCTCCCAGTCTTTGGTGCTCAACCTTCACTTGTTGAAAATTAGGACACTCCGCCACAAATCCCGCAATATATTTCTTCATCCCATTCCAAAAATAGACTTCCCATAGATCACGGTACATCTTGGTGGCTCCCGGGTGAATAAAATACCGAGAACTATTATGGACCATAAAACCACGCTTGATGGAATCCACTAGTTGAACACCTAGTCGGGAAAACCTATGAATATCACGAATCAACTCTTTCTTTTCTTGATCTATATGAGCCACACTACCCATCGATAATTATCTAAGAGCATCCGCTACAACATTAGTTTTACCGGGGTGATAAAGAACACTAATGTCATAATCCTTCAATAGTTCTTTGACAGAGATTCAAGTCCTTTTGACTAAACACATATCGTATACTCTTATGATCGGTTAAAACATCCACATGGACCCCATACAAATAATGCCTCCATATTTTTAAGGCAAAAATAACCACTGCTAATTCAAGGTCATAGGGAGGATAATTCTTCTCATGGATCTTAAGTTCCCTTGAAGCATAGGCAATCCCCTTACCATTTTGCATAAGCACGCATCCCAACCAAACTCTAGAGGCATCAAAATACACCCCAAAGCCATTCGTACCTTCTGGTAAGGTCAACACCGGAGCGAAAGTAAGTCTATCTTTCAACTCTTGGAAACATTTCTCACAAGCTTCCGACCACACAAAACTTAGTATTCTTTTTAGTCAAAGCCGTCAAAGGAGAGGAAATGGAAGAAAATCCCTCAGCAAACCTTCTATAGTAACCGGACAAACCCAAAAAGCTTCTAATGTTTGAAGGAGTTAGAGGTCTAGGCGAACTCCTGAACACATTTGTCTTCTTAGGATCTACCTCAATACCCTTACTTTACAGAATATGAGAAAGGAAAGCTACGGACCTTTACCAAAATTCACACTTGCTAAACTTTGCAAAAAGGTGTCGTCCTTAAGAACTTGCTACACAATTCTCAAATGGTCCACATGTTCGTTCTCACTCCTTGAATAGATCAAAATATCATCAATAAACACAATTATGAACATATCAAGGTATTGTCTAAACACCCTATTAATCAAATCCATAAATGCCTCCAGAGCATTAGTCAACCCAAACGACATAACCAAAAACTCATAATGACCATACCGGGTTTGGAAAGTCATCTTTGGAATATCATCCCCTCTTACCCTCAAATTGTGATAACCCAAACAAAGATAAATCTTAGAGAAAGAACTAGCCCCTTAAAGTTGGTCAAACAAGTCATCAATTTTTGGAAGAGGATGCTTGTTATTAATGGTCACATTGTTCAATTGACAATAATCGATGCACATTCTAAGAGACATTCTTTCTTTCTAACAAACGACACAGGAGCACCCCATTGAGAGATACTCGGTCGGATGAAACCCTTATCTAATAAATCCTTTGGTTGCTCTTTTAACTCATTTAACTAGGTTGGAGCCATCATATAAGGAGGTATAGAGATAGGTTGTGTGTACGGGAGAAGGTCAATACCAAAATCTACTTCCTGCTCGGGAGGAATACCAGGTGAATCATCGGGGAAAACTTCTGGGAACTCATTTACAACGGGGACCGACTAAAGAGAAGGGGTTTCAGAATCAACATCCCTCACCCTAACAACATGGTAAAAGCAACCTTTCGAGAACATATTTCTAACATAAAGATAAGACACAAATTGACCTCTAGCCATAGAATTCCCCCCTTCCACTCTAGGATAGGCTCATTCAGGAATTGGAATCTAACCACTCGAGTTCTACAATCTATAGAGGCGTAACATGCATGCAACAAATCCATACAAAGAATAACATCAAAGTCTAACATCTCAGGCTCTACTAAGTCAACAAGAGTAACTCTATGGGACAAGAAAATGAGATATCTTTTACAGACTTTCTTAACCACCACAAAATCACCAAGACGGGTAGAGATAGAAAAAGGTTCTAATAACACTTCCGGAGGATCATCAAACCTCAATCCCACATAGGGCGTAACAAAAGATAAAGTAGCACTGGGAACTAAAAAGGCATACACATCATGTATAAAAACTTTTACCATATCGATGACTACGTTCGGGAAGCTCTCTTAGTCACCTCGGCTCTGGAGAGCATAAAAGTAGTTTTTCTTGGAAGCATTGGAATTTCATCCACTTGGAGGAGCTTCATAGCCCTCTCTTCCTTTAGTTGTAAGCATTGGTAAATTCCTCACTTGATGACCACTATTACCACACCCATAACAATCATCTGTGCCGGCTAGACACTTACCGTTGTGACTCCTTCTACACTTGGTGCAATTAGACTTATACAATGAAGGTCCACCACCATTACCATATTGAGGCATACGGTTAGACAACCTATCTTGATTGGATTTAGAAGGAACATTAGAGGAACTTTCATCGGAAAACTTTTGTCTTAACCTTGGTCAACCTTGTCCATCAGACCTTGTGTTAGAAAATTTCCCATCACCGGTTCTAGTCCTCTTTACCTCCCTATTATTTTCCATGAATTTTAATTACTCAATCTGTTGGGCGTGCACCATAAGACGTGAGATATATATGTCATGGATGAGCATTGTCGTATGACTTTGTTTTTCTACCATGTTTGACACACCCGTCACAAACCTATTCATCTTAGCCATTTAATCTGCCACCATAGTTAGAGCGTACTTGGATAGTTGGAGGAACTTTGTAGCATACTCCCTCACACTCATACTTTCTTGACGATGGTGATTGAACTCTTGCACCTTTGCTTCCTTCAACTTGAGGGGATAGAACCTATCAAGAAATTCCTATTTAAACAATTCCCGATGTACGGGACCCGCTTCTACTGGTCTCTCTCCCTCCCATTGATGATACCACACTTAAGAAACTTCTTTCAACTGGTAAGCAGCTAACTCTGCCTTCTCCATCGGAGTCAGCCCCATAATAGCAAGTACCTTCTAGACCTCATGAATAAACCATTGTGGATCCCTCTTCACTTTGGAGCCATAAAACTCCGCAGGGTTCATCTTTGCAAAGTCCCTCACTCTTGAAGCCACAAAATTCACATTAACATTCACAGAAGCTACAACCTCTCTGTTGGTTTGAGACACCAAAGCTTGAGCAAACATCTGAAAAACCGACCTAATCTCCACATTTTTCGTATTCCCAGCCAAAGGGTCTATTGGAGCTTGAGGAGGAGCTCTTTTTTCCGTATTGTCTCCCTCGTTCCTCCTAGCATGAGCCCTTCTAGTATGCTTATCGTGAAAAACATAGGGTGAGGATTAGGAGAGAGATTTTATAGAGTTAGACTCTATGGAACGACTTAGAGTAATGAAGAAGTGAAGTTTCCTAACTATCTTGTAGCCTCTCATTCATAAATGTGGCATGCTTCACACTTATGAACGGTACTTTACTAGACGTGGTTTATGGGACATCATCCTAGGATCATTCTAAACCTCGTTCTCTGATTAACAAGTTTCTCACGACCTAGGGGTACCCCACAGATGAATAAGGCTAATAGAACCCCGAAGGACTCCATACAAGACACTTTGTCCTCATAACACAAGAAATAGAACCATAAGAGTAAAACACATTTCAAGTCTCAAAAAAAATTTCATAAAAGAAAGTGGAACTCTAGACACTTTGTCTTATCATAGCCATATATTACAATAGTGAATGAAATAGGGTCTAGCCCATACAACGTGTTCTTAAGGAAAAGTACAAGAAATAAACTAAACATATGAAAATTGGTCCTCGAACCATGAGGACTCACCAAGCTCGGGAAAACAATCAAATCCAAGCTCTAGACACAAGAATGATCACCTCAAGTGTCCGACCCTACACTTTAAAAAATGTAGGCAAAATTAGGCGCTAGTACAAAAGTGCAATAAGTATGGTAGCCATGCATAAAAATAGTTGCAAAAAGGGAAATTTCATTTGAAAGCATGTAATTTACCAAGTTTAAACATTATTATAGAGATAGTTGGAAACATAAGTCAAAACAACATCTTCAATGCAACCAACATTATCTTTAGAATCTTTGAACACTACGAGATACTTATTCAAGCTTGTCTTAGTTAATTATTAAACGTGTTGTTATTGTGGGACATAAGCCTTCACCGAAATGAGAACATGTGAGCTTTAATATGGAATTTGGTGACTCCCACACCGAAAAAGGTTGGTCTACTTGGCTAAGGTAGAACGGGTAACTCTTAGCTTAAGTGGATCCACTAGCTCAATATCCTACCGGGTAATGTAGTTTATGGGATAAGGAGATGGGGACTGGGAACCCGACCTTACTATGGGAAAGCTCCCATCTCAAACAATATCCACTCGGTTCTAAGCATTAAATTCCCACGGAGTAGTTAATTCTTTATTAACATCATTATTCATGAAAGTGTTCCCTTGACCTACTGATTCAAGTTAAAATATTAGAATAGATTTTTTTAGTTACTCATGAAAGGGTGCCCTTGGCCTACCGATTCAAGGTACATCATTAACATAACTCTTTAGACCATGCATGAAAAACTATCACCATCCATGATCTATTTATGATGGCTCTTTACACATTGATTCAATTAGGTGAGAATGTCTTTCAACCTTAGAATCTTCATTATGTGAGCAAACGTTTCACATCATGTTCATTATATGTTCATGAGAATGTCCTTTCAATCAACACAACAACATTAGCATAATCACTGACACTTTATTGTCAAACTATCCTCGTAGCATTTACATATATTTCATAAAAACATGCACAATCTCATACTTTGCTCTTTCAAGGTTCATAACCTATTTCATTCATCACATCTACAGTTCAATCATTAGACATGTATTTCATTATAGTTTATGTGATTCTATCACCTCATGTATTAACAAATACCCATATCATATTATAAATTTGAGAAACATGGAAATTTCATGGGTTCTTAGGGATACATCATAAAACTCATAGGATATCATCAATTCATTATTAATTTAACTCAATTCAATCATTAAAAAATCAAGTTTGAAAGGAACCCATGACTTTGGAATCAAACCTTAACAATTGGGGATTTCTATCTTTTGAAATTGGAGATTTTGAGAGGACTCCATGGGTGAAAGCTATCCATGGATGAAGACTACCATACCTTGATCACAAAGCCCAAAGAAGTTTATCTGTAAAAGCTTGCTTTTGAAATCCAAGCTTGAATCTCCTTCTTCTTCAAGGTTGTAGAGAGAGAATATTTTAAGAAAATAAACTTTGGGGAATTGATTTGGGTTTTGGAAAATATTACTTATTTGGGTGAGTTTTAGACTTAAAATGACTTATACAGTTGTCCTAGACTTAGAAAAAATGACCTCAGTTTAATTGGTTTAAAACCGAAATTACCCAAATGACCATCAACCTACAGTGCACTGCCTCACCACATGAGTAGCCACACGGACCGTGGTCATCACCATTGTCCATGGTGCCTTCCGTGGTGGTTGGTCAATTGCTAGGGAAGTTGTACCTTAGTCTCAAAATCCATAGGCACCTTCATGGAGGGTTTCACGAGTCGTGGTGCCTACCACGAGCCATCGTCCCTCTCGTGGTCCTTTAGGCAGTGGCTAAGACATCTTCCCTCATCCCTCACACACTAACTCCCCTCCACGAGCCTTTCCACGAGTCGTGGTCTTCACCACGATCCGTGAAGTGGCTCGTGAAGAGGGGATGATTTTTTGCAAATTTGGGTAGGCTACTGCCTAGCCCACCGTAAGCCGCACCAAGGGTCGTGGTGTTGACCATGAGCCGTGGTGGTGGGCGTGGAAGGTAGGACAGTGCCTAAACCAAGATAGGCTTCCATAACCTACTCCCTTGGCCTTTTCCCTCATTCCTTGACTCTAACCCACGTTTAGGTCTAGTTTAGCCTACTCTGGGTGTTACATTAAGAAATGACTATTGCATGGGATTTATGATTAGACCCTAGAGGATATTGATAATTGGATGCGAGCTTTCCTGTAGCTGAGGCCATGTTTCTAGAAATAATCTCATGAGATGGAAACTCCCCTTCTAGTAGAGGTCAGGTTTCTAGTAGAAATCTCGTTATCCCTTAACTTTGTGCACCTATAGGTTGATTAGGTAGTCGATTCACTAATGCAAGAAGTCCATGGTCCTTACCTTTGCAAGTAGGACAACCCTTTTTAGTGTGCGAGACACCGGGGGATCATGTTATAGCTCTCATGGTCTCTATTTTAGTCAAGGCTAATTCCCCACAAGTAATAATGATCTAAGGTTACTTCAAGAAGTATCACATATGAGTTAGAAGGTTTTAAATATGAAGTTATCTTGCATTGACCATGGTTTTATGACTTATGTTTTCTGTCCCTCATATATCATGTTTTAGTTTGGTCAACTACATGTCATGAAATGCAATGTCCCTTTTAGCATGATTTACATATTTATGCATGGCTAACGTACTTGGTACACTGTTTTGTAGTAAAGCATACTCTTGCCTACATTTCCCTCAAATGTAGGGTCCGACAGTCAGGGTCATCAGTTAAGTATCTATAGGTTGACATGAGATATTTCCGAGCTTTGGTGAGTCCTCATTCTTCGAGAATGCATTATGATTGTTGTAGTTCCTTTGCATGTATTTATCATTTAGACATGATGTATGGGCTAGGCCATATTTCATTCTATTGTATTAGATGCCTATGATGAGACGAGTGTATTAGACTTTTGCTTTACTTTAATAAAATGTTTTGGACTTGGACTATTGTTTTACCCTTATTGTTCTGTTTCTTATGCTATGAGAGCTAAGTAGCTATTATAGAGTCCTTCAGGGTTCTATACACCATGTTACATCTATGGGGTACCACTAGGTTGTGACACGTCACTTCTACCAACTCAACATTCATGCAGTATTACCAGGAAACTGACTTATTAGACATCGTAAAACCTTATCTCCTTCTTCCTCTACATTTAAAATCATAGACGGAATAAACCCACCATCTCTATCACAATAAGAAGTAACAATCCCATTTTGTATCCTTTACACAAATACTATACAAGCACCACTCTAGAAACTAAAAAGGATTACTAAAAGAGCTTTAGGGAAAAAGAGCATCAGCACGATTCATTTGAGATATCTGATATAAGAATATGCATGACATAATATTATGTTCCTAGCCATTGAGAGTAAATCATGAATTTACGAGAATGAGATTATTATGAGACATGAGTGCTTATATGAATAGGTTCATATCATTGGGCTGATATCGATAACTTTATGGAGTAAGCTTGTGATTAATGGACTAAAGTCTTTACCCCTCATTCTGGAAACTGATCATGGATGTGAATCTCTCTTAAGTGTATGAGCATAGGTCATGAACAAAATTCTGATATAAGAACATCATAATGATGTTGTAATGACTAAACTTTGAAGAATATGCTAGAGTATGAATGGATTGATGTACCTTCTTAACTCTTTCTTAAGACATAACTATCTCATTCTCAACACTTGACTTGATTTCTCATCTTATCATCTCCTCCTTAGGTTTTAACCTGACGTATTAAAACTATGAATCTATTCCATCATTCTAAACTAGTCTACATTTTCTTTACTCTAGTACTCAGGAAAGGCTTATCTTACGGCTACTAAATTTCCCAGATGTTGGTACTAGGATTCCTTGTGAGACCTCTTTCTAAGATGCTTCTCTTAACCTTTTCTTGTTAGCTTATAAGGTCGCTTCATCTAATTTTTAAAGAAAAATAATGCTTACACCAGCCTATTTAATATATATAGCTCAAATATACTATCAAGACACACATGAAAACTGATAACCTTAAATAGAACCTCATCTGACTACATATGATATCGTGTACACCTCTTAAAACTCTTGTTAATCTAGTAACTTAGTCATAATTCATTTCTCTCATTTAAAAGTCAGAATCTGACTCTTTTACCACTCATATACATTGCAGCTAACATCTTCATTCCTCACATACTCTATGTCAAGTCTACCAGATGAGATCTCAAAACTAACATAATCACCCTCATGTTGCAAAGTTTTTGACAACACCAATCATCTCAAATTCAAGCCTTGCGTCTATTACTAAAAACAAATATTAATATAATTGCTCATATACTAAACTAACTTATTAATAATAGATAAAATTAAGAAATACTCGCCCACTAAGATTACCAACAATCACTTTCACAACTTAAGTACTCTTTACCCAATCACTATATATATCCTTAATTAATTATTTCTATACTCCTCTAAATACTATATCACTCTCTTGTTAAAAATAAGAATCCAATATTAAATCTATCGCATTACGAATACTCGACTCTTCTATTCAACCCTTATACGTTGCCGATACTAATGCATTAACACATCACCATAAACTTCTTTTCGATAAACATATGTCACGACCCGAGCCTACATCCTGGACGTGGCCAGCACTCAAGAACCATTCCTATTCCCCAAGAGAACCCTCATCCTGGCTGACTACAAGCTGAAGACTAACTTGATCATACATAAACATCATATTGAAAGAAACGTTTAAAAACAGTTTATTGAATCTCAAAACATTGTTGAATATACTTAGTATGAAACATATGTTTTAAATAAAATCTTAAACTAAAAGACTCTCCAAGATTATCTATCCATGAAGCCTCTACTAGTAAGGAAGGATGCTAGGACAAGATCCACGACACCTCAAAACTACTAACTGAAAAGTAACTGTGAAGTCCTTCGGAATACAAGGAGACTCACCAAACTTAACTAGAGTGTAGAATGAGATCAACAAACTGTTCAAAATTATGAACACCTATATCTGCATCATAAAAGGATGTAGGTCGAATTACATCACAACATGGAATGTAAGAGTATGTAATATGATTGAGTAACAAATAACTGAACTGAATAACTGAAAGCAACTCAACTAAATCAATACATGAACATGAAGTGAAAATCATTTAAGCTTTACAATAAAATATACAATGAAAGCAACATGGAAATAATATATTTTACTTGTGGGGAGTTTCTCAAACTGACAACCATTACCATAAGCCTAGAAATGATACAATGTTTCACCTCATGTTGCCAGGGTCAACCTATACTTTGTCAGGGTATAGGATTATATTGTTACTATAGATGCAACTTTATGCCTTCTCTGAGGTGGTGAGGAGTCGCATGAAGATCCATGCTATCATATCCTACGTTGTCTGCATAGTTTTATGAGACTTTTGAGTAATTAAAGAGTCTAATCCTACTCAGTGCTTGATACTACTCCTAAAATAATTGATATAACTTGTGCTCAATTAACCCATTACAAAGAATGCACTTCTTACATTACTTGAAATACTTTTCAAAACATGAGACGTGTTTACCTTCTTGAAAACATACAATTATGAACTTATCTTTCAAGTCCAATAATTAACATACGTACATATGTATATGATATATATATATATATATAGATGAATAAAAAAGGGATAAGGGTCTGAAAAATACCTCAACTTTGGTCGGATTTGCTGTTGTGATACTAAACTTTCATAATGACCTATTACCTCGCTAGACTATTTAATACCATAAAGTGTTTACAGAAGATCTTCCCGGAGTTCCTCCCGAAAGAGAAATCGACTTGGGAATTGAAATCCTTCCAGATACCCAGCCTATCTCTATTCCTCCTTACAGAATGGCTCCAACCTAGTTTAAGGAATTGAAAGAGCTGTTGAAAGACCTTCTAGATAAGGGCTTCATTAGACCTAGTATTTCCCCATATGGTGCACCAATGTTGTTGGTGAAGAAGAAAGATGGTTCTCTGAGAATGTGCATTCACTATAGGCAATTGAACAGGGTCACAATCAAGAATAAGTATCCCATCCTCAGGATTGATTACTCATTTAACCAAATTCAGCGTGCTAGTCATTTCTCAAAGATAGACCTCAGATCGGGTGATCATCAACTCAAAGTCAAAGATAGTGACATTCTGAAGAAAGCCTTCAGAACTCGGTATGGTCATTATGAATTTGTAGTTATGTCATTTGGACTAATCAATGCCCCTGGAACTTTCATGGATTTTGTGAACAGAGTGTTCAAGCAGTACTTGGACTTTTTCGTTATCGTATTTATTGATGATATTTTCATTTACTCTAGGAATGAGGAAGAACATGCAAACCATTTGAGGGTTGTCCTGAAAACTCTCAAAGATCTCTAGTTATTCACTAAGTTTAGCAAATGTGAGTTTTGGCTGTAATTCAGTGCTTTCCTTGGTCACATTGTGTCTAGCGAAGGGATCTGAGTGGATTATCAAAATATAGCAACAGTGAAACAATGGCCCAGACCTACCTCTCTTATAGATATTAGATATTTCTTGGGTCTAGCATGTTATTATAGAAGGTTCGTTGAACAATTTTCATACATTGCCTCTTCATTGACTAAGTTGACTCTGAATAAAGTCAAGTTTGAGTGGTCAGATGATTGTGAGAAAAGCTTTGTAGAATTGAAAACTAGGTTGACTACAAGTTCTTTTCTAACTATACCAAAGGGTTCAGATGGTTATTTTATCTATTGTGATACATCCAGAGTCGGCCTAGGTTGTGTGTTGATACAATGAGGTAAGGTCATAGGTTATGCTTCTAGACTGCTTAAGGTTCATGAGAAGAACTATCGAACTCATGAACTCGAGCTAGTAGTAATGGTGTTTGCACTTAAAATTTGGAGACATTACATGTACGGTATTCATGTAGATGTGTTCACAGACTATAAGAGCCTTCGTTATGTGCTCACCCAGAAAGAGTTGAATCTTCGCCAGAGGAGATGGCTTGAGTTCCTCAAGGACTATGATATGAGTGTGCTTTACCATCCTGGTAAGGCCAGTGCAGTAGGAGATGCACTTAGCAGACTATATATGGATAGTGTAGCACATGTTAAGAAGAAAGAAAGGAACTAGCAAAGGATGTTCACAGACTTGCTCACTTAGGAGTTCATCTTATAAGCATATCAGATGGTGGTGTAACAGTTCAAAAGGGGTCAGAGTCTTCTTTGGTAGTGGGGGTAAAGGAAAAGCAAGACAATGATTCGATATTGCTTGAACTAAAGGGTGCAATCCACCAACAGGGGATTGAGATTTTCTCCCAAGGGGGTGATGGTGTGCTTCGCTACCATGGTCGATTATGTGTTCCTAAGATGGGAGAGTTGAGACAGTAGATTCTTGTAGAAGCCCATATCTCAAGATATTCTATTCATCCAGACGCCGCTAAGATGTACCGTGATCTGCGAGAAGTCTATTGGTGGAATGGCATGAAAAAAGATATAGCAGATTTTATGGCTAAGCACCCCAATTGCCAGGAAGTCAAGGTAGAACATCAGAAACCACGAGGTATTACTCAAGAGATTGACATTCCTACTTGTAAATGGGAAGTGATCAATATGGACTTCATCACAGGTTTACCTCGTACTCGCAGACATCATGACTCCATTTGGGTGATAGTTGATAGAGTTACTAAGTCTTCACACTTTTTGGCGGTTAAGATTACAGATTTGGCGGAGGACTACATCAAGAGTTACATTAATGAGATAGTTAAGTTGCATGGGGTTCCTTTGTGTATCATCTCATATAGAGGTCCTCAGTTTACCTCTCATTTCTAGAAGTCATTTCAGAAAGGTCTTGGTACTCAGCTTAATCTTAGCACAACATTTCATCCACAGACGGATTGTCAGGCAGAGCGTACCATTCAGGACTTGGACGACATGTTGAGCACTTGTGTGATCGACATCAAGGGTAGTTGGGATGATCACCTTCCTCTTATTGAGCCTAGAATAATAGCTACCATTCCAACATTCAGATGGCCCCTTGTGAGGCATTGTATAGGCGTAGATGTAGATCTCTAATTGGTTGGTTTGAAGTAGGTGAAGAAGCTTTGATAGGCCAAGATTCAATTCATTATGCTATGGACAAAGTGCAACTCATTAGAGATAAACATAAGACATCCTAGAGTTGCCAGAAGTCTTATGCAGATGTAGGGAGAAGGGAACAAGAGTTCCAAGTTGATGATTGAGTTTTCCTGAAAGTGTTGCCTATGAAAGGGGTGATGAGATTTGGCAAGAAAGGGAAGCTCAGTCCTAGGTATGTAGGCCTTACATGATCTTGAAAAGGATTGGTATAGTGTCTTATGAGTTAGAGTTGCCAAATGAACTACCAACAGTGCATCCGGTTTTCCAAATTTCGTTGTTGAACAAGTGTGTGGGTGATACAACATCTATTGTACCCTTAGAAAGTGTGGCAGTGAAGGATAGTCTCACTTATGAAGAGGTACCAGTTGAAATCTTTAATCGTAAGGTTCGAAGGTTGAGAAACAAGGAAGTTGCTTCAGTGAAGGTTTTGTGGAGGAGTCAGTCCGTAGAGAGAGCTACTTGGGAAGTGGAAGCAGCTATGAAGGCCAAGTATCCTCACCTTTTTCTTTCCCATTCCATTCTAGTTTGAGGTAATAGTTCGTCTAAAGTTTTTCAGTTATTTATGTGCAGTTTCAGTCTTAGTATCATGTTCCTTCAGTTTGTAGTTGCAGTTTCAACATATTTGCATGATCTTTTAACTTAATTCAGTCATATATCAATTTCCATTGTTTAGTGGTAGGGTTCTAGCTCTTTCCCTCCATTTCAGCTAGTTAGTCTTCATTCGAGGATGACTGTTTCCAAGGGGGAGATAATGTAACACCTAATATCCGAATGTAGACCTTAAAGCAGATTTCCAGAAGTTGAAGGTGCAACTCACGGACCGTTGGGTGACCCACGGCCAGTTGTAGTGTTTCGTGGTTTACATCTGAAACCCACCCCAGAACTTAGTCCCTAAATTCGTCTAAGAGTCGGCCCATGGCCGGACACACAGACCGTAGGCCAGACCATGAACCATGGTCCGCGTCGATGGAACAGACCCCCAGAAACCAACCTCCAGTACTGATCAACAGTTGACCAGTACACACCATCATTTGATCAACTATCCGTCAGTCCAGTCCGTCGGTGACTCCGACAGCAGTTATGTCGGGGGTCTTTTGTTCTTTTCCTATGTCGTTGAACCCCTAAACTACATCATTTTAACCCTGAACTACATGGTTTCGTTAGTTTTAGCCTAGAAACATAACTAGAACTTACCTAAGTCAAATCATTCATCAAAACATAGAAAGGTATAAGGCTAAAATGTTTAATAAGTGAAGAATCCTAGTTCAGGAATGCAACAAGTTTCCTCAAGTTCCAGCCCTCAAATCGAAGGATTTCTCTATGGAATTTGTCAGTAAGTATGTGGGATTTCACTAGTGGGTTCCTTTCTCCCATTAGCTACCCGAGAATTCAGTTAGATTCCCGATTCCCTATTATTAACTAGACCTGGTGTTTCTAGAATGTCAGCAGATTATCACAAATTAGTTAATGTAATGTTCCAAATCAGATTATCATGTAATTACTCAGTTTCTTATATGATATTCAGAACCTTAGTTGTATATATTCGTTAGTTCAAGAATTATGTATACTAGGTCAGATTATTATGTTATTACAGATATACACATGCTTCAGTTTTACGAATGCCACATTATCAGTCATAATGGTTGTATTCTAAGTTCGCATGACAATTTGAGCTATCCAGTATATTACAAAAATCCAGTCTTAATATGCTAATCATTTAATCCATTGGAGTAGAATAATACTGAGTTGGACTAGTGCCAGTCACCCATATAGTCCCAGAACTATGAGTCACGTAGGTTGTGAGTCCCCTCTGTGGGTATCATTTTAGTGATCACGCCAGAATGCCTTTTCACCTTTGGCCCAGTGTATTCGGGTCCTCTAGATGGGACGTATACATCGGACTCCACATTTAGTTCATTTGGTTTTATGTTGGTTATTAGTAGCTCCCACATTTCAGTTAGAATCTATTGCATTGACCACATATCAGTACAGTAAGTTTTAAGTATCAACATGTTATAAAAGTGGTCTTTGTATTTAGTTAGTTCAGTATTCAGTATCAAAATCATGTTCAGTTTATATCCTTACTTTATTTCTTGTTCAATTGTATGTTTATTTCAATTTTACTCTATCATGCATGTTTAGTACCTCTCAAGTGCTGACACATACTCTTTGCTACATCTTCTCGTGATTTAGATTCAGGTCCTCAGTAGTCAAATCACGCATAGATGGATTCCCGATCTCTAGCTCAGCAACATCAGTGGTGAGTCCTCATTCTTCCAAGACAATAGTCGTGTTATTTACTTCAGCATTTGAGTCTTTTAGTTTCGGTTTTGCTAGATTTAGTTGGGCATGTCCCAGTACTTCTAGTCAATTAGAGGCCATTTTCAGACATAGTTAGATTCAACTTAGTATTTCAGTTTTATATTTCTCTTGTATTCAAATCCTTATATTAGATATATTCAGTTTTAAAATGGGTATTCCCAATCACTTTCGTTTTCTTGATGTTTAAGCTTCCGCATGAGTTGTTGTTATTCTTAGTACGCTCATGTCATGCCAACAACGTTAGCTTCGGGTCACTGGTGATCCTATGTCCCGTTTCCACATCTCGGGAGTAGCTCGGAGTGTGACATTTGTACTAACACCTACTTTTCTTGCATTTTCCCCAAGTGTAGGGTCAGGTTCTCAAGGTGATCATCGTTGAGGCTAAAGCTTGGAATTGCTTATTCTCGTAGCTTATTGGTGAGTCCACATGATTCGAGGACGGATGCTATCTCATTGTAGTTGTTTTCTTGTATTTTATTATGAAGACTATGTTGTATGTGTTATGTCCCTTTTCACTACGAATATTGTAATAGATGGCTATGTTGAGACTTAGAGTCTAGACTTCCGCTTTTCTTTTATGAAAATTTTATACTTGAAATGCAATTTTACTCTTATTTATGCTAAGTGGATTAGATTAAGCCTTTCGGGGTTCTATGTTCCTTGTTACATCTATGGGGTACTCCTAGGTCGTGAAAAACTTGGTATCAAAGCAAGAAATTTAGAATGATTCTAGGATGATATCTCGTAAGCCTCGTCTAGTAGAGTCTTATTTATTAGTATGAAGAGTGCCATACTTATGTATGAGAGGCTACAAGATGTTTTGGATATCTCACTTCTTCATTACTCTTAAGTCGTGCCTTAGATTTCAACTCTAAAAGATTTCTCTTTCATAATCCTTCTCTTGTGCCTTCACACAACTAGAAATAAGGCATACAACAATGGAATTTTTAGCAACGCTAAAGTAACTGTTACTATAGAGTGTCTATTGCAACGGTATGAACCGTTGCATAAAGGATTGGGTATTATTTCTACGGCTAGGTAATATATCTATTGCCATTGTGTGAAAACCGTTGCAATAGACCTATATATTGCAACGGTTTCTAGAACTGTTGCCATAAAGTCATCTATGTCATCATTTAATACGATTTTTTTTCTATTGGAACGGTTATTAAATCCCTCAATAATTTTCCTCTGTTATTTTGGCTGAACCCGCAAAAAGATTTTCATTCTATTTTATTTTTAACAAAAAATTTTAAATACAATTTATTTTTCTCTTTATCATACATCGATACAAATGAGGCAAACATTTTCTAAGCTCATTTCCCATCTCTTCAGTAAGAAGAACACATAAGCTGACACTCTTCTTCTCTTTTCCTTATTTTTCATCCATTTAGAGCAGATTGAAAGAACACAGAAGTTGTGGAGCTTTGCAGAGATATTAATCTTATGGTAAGTTCTTCATGTCTGTCATTTTAGGGCAAACATAAACCCATTTTTTCTTCGAATCTAAACCTATTTCTCTCTTCAAACCTCTTGTGAAATCTAAGGAAATGGAGGGCTGTATGTTTTCTTGTAAAATCTGAGAACTCTAGAGGTCTTCTTCAACTGTTGGATGCTCTCTTCTTCAATCTTTGAGGTTATAGCTAAAGAAACTAAAAGTTTGAGCTTTTGAGGTTTTATTCTTGAATCTCTTATTTTGTCCTTGATATTTGTGTGTGGTTAGTGTATTTGATGTATTTCTCTGATTGTGGGGTTTTTTCCATTAAATTGTAGCTATTGTGGGTTGAATGTTTTGTTGGAGTTATGATGAAATTGACTACTCTAGACCATATTTAACTTGACATTGATGTTGTATTTCTTTTTGTCCATGAGTTATTCAATCAGGTTTGAATACTCTTGCATTGATGATATCTTCGTTGATTTCACCTCTCACTTGAGTAGGATGTCAAAAAATCACTTTCATTTTTGTTGAAGATTTACATTAGAGAAATAGGAAACAAGAGATACATTAACATGAAAATAGAATAAACTAAAATTTGCTACTGGTTCGAAAAGTGATATTCTCTGCCAATCATCACCATCCAGAGCATTGCAACATCTACTCCGGCAAGCGCTTCCTGCCTCCAGTCGAGTCCACCATGGTCTCTTGAGCTATAGCAATGGCTGTAACTTGTAAGTGCTCTCTATTTTCTTTTCACATTTCTCAGCTGGTTTCTTACCGATTTATCGATGTATATGAGTTGTTGTGAAGTTCCATCGGTGGATAATTTCTTGGATATCATCATCATACTTCTGATTTTCCTCTTTTCTCCTTTACTGATTCCTTCTAATTATCAAAAGTGCTACTGTTTGACATTATTTTAGGTCTAATTCCTGTTATAATAGAATGTAACTTGTGTTATGACTTTTCTGTAGTTGATCCTTCGTTGATGTCTTCTTGAAATGGACTTGTATCTGTTCATGTATTATAAAATAATTATTCACTTGATTATCTTGCTTTTGATTCTCAAATTTGATACTTCCAGTTTTTCCAAATTGAGAAGTTTCCTCCCTGTGATGGTAACTCTCGGAATGTATTATATTATTGTCGTCCTTCCACCTCAAATGCTTTATTAGCTAGATAGTAAGCTAATGAATTCCCTTGCCTAGAAATGTGCTCAATGTTTATTGTCGCATCTTTCATGAGAGCTAGAGTGTCTTCCACAATAACTCTAATATTCCAAGGTATCTCCAATTTTTGTTGTAGTATATTTTTCAATAACAATGAGTCTATCTCAATAGTTACTCTAGAGTATCCCCTAGCTACACATTGATAGATTTCCTCCTTAATTGTTTCTTATATCTCCTCTACTTGTGCATAGATGAGGTTACCTTCTTGATCTTTTAGGCAATAAGCATAAGAACTCTTACCTCGATTACCTTTACTTGCACCATATGTGTTATACTTGATGTTATTTGCATTTGGGGGCTTCCAACTGATCCTCTTATAATAAATCTTTGGCTTCTAATCCTCTAAGAATTATACCTTGTCTAACCAGTTGGTGGGGAATTGTTTCAAACTTAGAAAAATTGTCATTGCAAATTGCCATACATTTAGAGTAACATGATAAACAACTCTGTTTTATGTCATGTTTCCCCATTTCTGATGATATTTCTTCTACACCAAATTCCCCATAGTATTATAGCAGGCATAACCTTCATAATTTGTTGAAGCTTATGACCTACCGGTGTTGTCTACCACATTACTAGCACTTGATTTAGGTTCTGTCCTTCTAATCTTAAACCTGCAAATTGATCAACTTTGACCCATAATTTCCTTAATTTTTATGATTGTTGTAGGCCTGTAGTATTAGTTATAAGAAAAACTCTAAATAATGTCCAAGAATATGTACTTGAGGATTCAATGCCAATGAGTGTTCTGGCGAGCACTTCAATTTCTTATTGTTGGTATACGAGATGAATTTGCACTAGGAGGATCACACGAGTACTTTTATGATTAAGTACTTGATGTAAAGAGAAGTTCAGGTATTGATTTTTACCGAAGTGTGGTTGGTGCTGAAAATTTCATAAGAATCATATTGATCACAATTGTGGATCATGTAAAAGAAAAGGTGGCAAGAGTTAGTTTGAAAAGAATCTAAATAGCAATAGATTGGATTATTTCCCTTATAATTTTGTTTTAAAATAAGAGTATCAATATGATAATTTAACTAGTTGAATACCTGTGTTTCAATATTATTTGCCTTAAATTCTGTTTTATCACTTTTAAAGAGTGTTCTGCCTTGATTTCTTATAATAAAAAAAATCAGTAGGGATTCTTTTTCGAAAAAGTATTGAACATTGTTGATAGATGTTGCATCAACATTGAACATTGTTTCCCACGCCAACAATCACGTACCTTGCTTGATTTAAGTTTTTTTCCTTCTTCCAAATCAAAATTGTGCTTTCTGTCAATTTGTGTTGACTTAATGTTGTGTTGCCAACACAATAATGATCTCTCTTGTTCCACCAACTTCTATATTGTCAACCTCTTAACTCAGAAGTTGATTCCTCATCTTCTAGTTTTATTTGTAAAAATAATACTAATAGGATCAGGATAGTCTGGATTGCTGATCATCATTTTAAAACACCTAGCTTTGAGATGAGGATTGAATTGTTTTCTTCAGAAAAAGGTGAATGGAATTGGTTCAATGTTTCATCAGCACGTACGTTGAAGAATAATTGATTTATACTTACAATTGTCTACAAAAGGTTACTTCATTGAATGCATGTTGGTGATATATTTGTGCATGATCCTTTCTTGTATGCCAACGATTGTCTCATTTTATTGAACGTCATTATTGGTGAGTTAGAATATGATCTGAGCTTCATGTGAATCCATTGACTATTTTCCATTTCTTGAATGTCCATAAGTCGTTAATAGGATAAATTTGAAAGCATGATAAGCTTGGTATGATATTTCTACTTTTCCACAATAGTTAAAAGTATTAAGTATGAGCTATTTTTGATATTATTTCTAATTGGTATGATATCTTATTTTCTAAACTGTCTTATGAACATATATTTTTGCAATTAATCTATATTCTTGTAGGTAAAGAAGTGGTGATTACTTGTTCAATGGAACATAATGAAACTTTGAATTATTCAATTATATATATATATATATATATATATATATATATTTGAACTTCATTTATTCAATTAATATAAGGCACTTTATATTTCAATTATAAATGCCTAATAATCAATTTGAATTATTCATACTTGCAGGGAGCATAAGATTTTAATTGATAGTAATGTTAGATCTAATGCATGGACAAGAGCAAGGAGTCATAGTCGAGAATTTGGCAATTGGCTCAAAGCGAAAGTTAAAACTGTTGAAATGCCTAATCAGTTAAGATGGTTAGATAAAGGGCCTAATAGGGTGGTAACCAAAAGATATACTCCATATTTTATTAATGGATACCAATCTCATACATTAAAAAGTGATTGCTCGTGCAAGTCTCAAAATAGTCGAGTGAGTCTATGTGCGACCACTGATAGTTTTGTTAGTGCTCGGGACAAAAATCCCATTGATGGAGAGGTTATATATTATGGTTCTATTCAAGATATCATTGAGGTTGATTATTACAATTGTTTTAGTGTTGTATTATTTGGATGTGATTGGTTTCATAATGAAATAGATGAATATGGGTTAACTCGTGTGTACTTCAACAAACCACGGAGTACGGATAACCCTTTTGTGTTGGCGTCTCAAGTGCATCAAGTATTTTATGTGGAAGATCCAATTGAGAAGGATTTTTATTATGCAAGGAATAAAGTGCCTATTAATTTGTATGACTTGGAGGAAGAAAATTGTCCCAATATAGGAGATACATTTTGGAGAGACGCAAGTGAAGACATTGCTCCCTCAGATAGATTATCCGATGTTCACATGAGATGGTCAAGAGAAGATATTCATGTTGATGTTGTTGATATGCCTTCTGATGCACAATTTTCAGAGGATACAACTATGGGAGCGTCGGAAGAGGATGATGACTTTGATGATACTGATTGGGATTGGATGGATGCGGATGATTAAATAAAAAAATTCTGTATATCTTGTAAATATATATTTATCATTGATTTAATTTATTTTGAGTGAGTTATAAATATCCTTTCCTCATAAATACATGTTTTATTTATCTAAATTGTTTCATTTTAAAGTATGTGGTGACATAAGGAAAAAGTGCACATTGCAGGAAATGCACTTTTGTCACAATACATATGCTCGAAAAGTGTAGTAGGAGGTTTATCTAGCTAAGTTTACCTTCCATTCCTTTGATTTTACCTTTTTTCTTTATGCACAATTGACTCAACAAATGAAATGTTTGCTTATTTCACATACACTGATGTGGAGTAGATCGACACAAATGATTTAATTACTTAAATATGAACTATCTTTATTCCACATTTTCTCTCAATAAAATTTTATATATGGTCCTTTGTATGTGGAGAAGATAACCAAGGGGATGATGAAACTAGCAATAAAGACCTTACTTGATATAATTGATTGAAAGTTGTAGAAACATATTGCTTTAGCTCGAGTCTTTTACTTCTTGACATTTTGAAACTTTTGTTAAGCTACAATCTTTAGTTTTTATTTCTGTTGGTATGGAACTTGTGCAAACTATTGAAAACATGTGTTTTGGTATATATATTTTACCTTTATGTATGTTTTGACTAGGATATTTCGAATTATATATATATGATTCGACTATATAATTACCCGTTTTCTTTCGTCATTTGATTTGGAGAATATTTTTATAAATTGTTGTTGATTTTTAAATATATATAATGCTCAAGAAACATGAACTATTGCAACAAGTTTTGAAAAACTGTAGATTCATATCGATTGGTTGCAATAGAAAATAAAATTGTTGGTATATCAATAAAAATCGTTGCCATAATATTTGAAAAAGTGTTGCAATAAGAACAACCTATTGCAATGGTTGGTAATCGTTACCACAACCCCTAATGCAACAATTGTTAACCGTTACAACTATCGTAATATTATAGTGCCTATAGATGGAAGGAAAACCGTTGCAATAGAGGTACCTATAGCAACACTTTCAGGAACCAATACATTAACTGTTACAATAGAGCTATAGTAACGCGAGCAGATGAGACGGTTGAAAAACTGTTGCTGTTGCGCTATGGCAAAGGTTTTAGATCCTATTGCAACACATATGAAGCTGTTGTTGTAGACCAAAATTCTAATAGTGTCAGGATATGAATACACGAAGGGCTAACACTAGAAGGATGGAAGATGACAATGTGAATCAACGAGCTCATCCTCAAGCTCCCCAAGCCCCGATAGATCCTTTGGTTCAGAATGTGACCCACGCGGAGTTTAGGTGTACTATCCAAATGTTATCTCACGTCGTAACGGCTAAAGCCAAAAGAGAAGTTCTGACTCATGTGAATCATAATGTGAACTCGGCTGCTTCAAGGGTTAGGGATTTTGCTAGAATGAACCCTCCCGAATTTTGTGGCTGCAAAGTTGAAGAGGATCCTCAAAGGTTCATTGATGAGGTTTATAAATTTTTTGCTATTATGGGGGTATCTACGGATGAGAAGGAAGAATTAGCCCCCTACTAATTAACGTTTCAAGGACACTTCATCCAATTCTATGTGTCAACGATCACTAGTAAATATATAACCCAACAAGATGAGTAGGGGTCTAATACCACAGGGAGCAGTACGTGTTTAAGATTCAATAAGAAAGTGTGAACATGGTTAAATCAGTAATAGAAATATAATTTTTCAAATAAAGACTTAATTCAAATTAGGGGGTGGCATAAATGTCAAATAAGGGGGTTTTAGTTTGAAGTTATCAACTACAACAACAAGAAATAACATGAAAATAGCAATAATGAGATGGGTTCTTGGGATGTGATTCAATTATAGGCTAATGTAGACAAATGGGTAATTTCAAATATTAGAAAATAGCTAGATATTAGTGAATAAGCTACACTATAGAGGAGGTAAACTTTCTCTCGACCAATTTACCCCGAATCAAGTTGATTTCTCTCAAACATCGAATAGCACGCAACGTAAGAACAACTTACGGTTTAGTCCATTCACTCTCTCGAGCTGAATGAGTTAAAAAGGATTTAGAATTCACTTTATCGACCTGAACCCATGACAAACAAATACCCACTGACCATCAATCAATAATCTTAGTTTTGAAACCTCTCTCTCGAGCAAGCCAAAAACACAAAGGGTAGAACTGTATTTTCAACTATAATTCTTAATTTAAACCCCAATAAATGATTGAACTCACTTCTAAACAACATTTAAACTAATACGTACCAATAGCCATAAACTAAATCAGTCCAAAATCACATAATCACAAACCAAGAATTGGGGTTTTAGCTAGACATTATAAAAAGATAAAAATCGTTACCAAACTGAGTTTCCATCAACTGGGTAAGATTAATTTCGTCTTTAATGTTCCAAATTGAACAATGTCAAACACCCATTTCCAATTTATCAAAAGTGAAAAACTTCAATTTTTCAAAGCTAAGGAAAAACTAGATAAAACTTTTCTCAATACTCAGAATAATTACAATTCGAAAGAAATGAAAATATCGATAATGAAAATATGATGTTAAACTGTATGTTCAAAAATGTATTTATAGTCGCCAAAAATATTCAGCGAAGAGCCATTCGGTGCAGTAAGTCTCGTTCGCCGATCCTTTCGATGATTCACTTGTTGGTCAATTCCATTAACTTTCTGCCTTGTCCTTCAAGGTCTGTAACTTTGGGCAATCCAACACTGCATCACGAAAACACTCGACGATCCACTAACTTGGTTCTTTCCTTCCGGGCTTGGCACACTGGAACTTTAGACGGTTAAATGGCCATTCAGCAACTCGCCAAGTAGACTAGGCAATCACCACTCTTGCTTTTCTTCGTTCTTTCAACTCGCTTTGTTCATTTTTGTAAATTAGTGTCCTTGCTTTGTTACTCGATCCACGTTCCTAGAAATCAAGGGTTTTACATCAGTTATTGACAGAAAATAAGCATTTGAGGACACTAAATCATTATAAATAAAGCCCTAAATGAGTCCAAATCTCAGACTCATCAACACCCCCAACTTAAACTTTTGCTTGTCCTCAAGTAAAACTCAAGTGCAGCAGTTCAAAAAGGATGTCTCAAATAGTGCTACACAAGACTCAATCATGAATGCACACAACAAGACTCAACTTACTCATGCAAGGATTAATTGTGCACTCAAAGATTCAAGTGAAAGATTCTCAAGTTCACAATACTTGCTTCAAAAGCAAGTTCAAGCTCAATAAAGGTACTCAAATGCCCTCACACAAAGAATGATTCCATATTTACACAATTGTTCAATACTTTATAATTCTGGAATCACATACAAATCTCACACTCACAAAGATGAACACATGCATGACTTCACCCATAGGTTTACCCTAATTTTCGAACCAACATTCATTTCAGCTCACTCAAGATCAGAAAGGTCGTTTTAAGGCTTGTAGCGGGGCTAAGTGTAAAGGTATGGTCATTTAGGCTCAGTGGTTGCTATCCTCTTGAAATGTCCTATGAACAACACTTTCTTTCCTTTTCTTCAATGTTTTCACCCATGCTCAAAAGTCACCCCATTATTCACTTCTCATGTAATATCGGACAACCTATTTGTTTAGCATTTTCACAACTGTATTCCACAACTTTTTAATACTTTTTCTTTTTCCATCTTCTTTTCTTTGTCTTTTTTTTTTGGATGGAGGGATTCCATCTTTCTCAAAACCATGGGTCAAGGGGGACTTCTTTGTACTTATTGATTTACCTTCCCTTTTCACCACAACCCAACTTAAGCTTTTGGCCTAAGTTGGCTATTCAAACAAACTACAATTCATAAGGATTATGGGTGAATGGATAAAGAGGGGTTAAAATTGCATCAAGTTTCTTCCAAGAAAAGGGTAAGGCTCAAAGGGTGATCAAGTAAAGTTCACACACTCAAATGGTAGGCCACAAATGAGGTATAATGTCAAATTGTTTCACTCTTCAAGTTTGTTGCCTAAGATCCTGATGAAATGTCCTATGAACAACACTTTATTTCCTTTTCTTCAATGTTTTAACCCATGCTCAAAAGTCACCCCATTATCCACTTCTCATGGAATACCGGAAAACCTATTTGTTTTGCACTTTCACAACTGTATTCCAAAAAATTTTCATTCTTTTCTTTTTCATTCTTCTTTTCTTTTTCTCTTTTTTTTTGTATGGAGGGGTTCCATCTTTCTCAAAACCATGGGTCAAGGGCGACTTCTTTATACTTCTTGATTTACCTTCCCTTTTCACCACACCCCAACTTAAGCTTTTGGCCTAAGTTGGCTATTCAAACAAACTACAATTCATAAGGATTATGGGTGAATGGATAAAGACGGGTTAAAATCGCATCAAGTTTCTTCCAAGAAAAGGGTAAGGCTCAAAGGGTGGTCAAGTAAAGTTCACACACTCAAATGGTAGGCCATAAATGAGGTATAATGTCAAATTGTTTCACTCTTCAAGATTGTTGCCTAAGATCATTTCAACAGCTTGCATCACATAGTCAATCGGATCAACGGGGCAAATTCTAGGTGTCATTACTTATGATTCACGGTAAGCTCATCACACAAGGCATTGACACCAATATCAAATAAGACTCCATACTTTCGCTAGTGTGCAGTGTTCATCACAAGAGACTCATTCGATACCGGCTAGTCACAACTAGATTCAAAAAGTTCACATATTATCTATGGAACATTATTTGGCCTCATCGTAGCCTCACATTCTTTTTTGTTCGATTGAGAGCACTATTCAAGTCATCGGTATTGATCATAATTGATACTCATATTTGTAAAAGAACAGCCATAATTAAACACAAAAGAGGCGGCAAAATTTTGCAGAAGGGTCCAAAAACCATTTGCAATTAAAACAGGGAGCCACAAGCTCAAACATCCACAACGCAGTGCCAAAACACAATTTATAGTAAAAAACCCAATATATAAGCAAAAGTAATAATCACAAGAGGTAGGTATGGAAATACTTCACCCCACCATAAACAAAAGGCAATTTGTCCTCAAATGCAACAGAAACACTAAAAATCAATAGAAGTGACAGAGAGGGAGGTAAAGAAAGATCCTCTCTGCATAGTCTCCCCATTTGTCGGGGCATCAGTACCTAGTGTCAAATTAGTAGCACTCGATCCACTAGGGCATGCCATGGATCACTCGGTCAGTGATGTCTAAATTATTGAATGTACAATAGTCTCCTCAAGGTCAGACAGGTCTCCATAAATAGTCTCCTCTGGCACCTCTATTTGCTCATTGTCGATCTATGCCTCCAACTCATCAGCTGCTATGTCATCCATCTGTACGTCTCCAGTGGTGGTCGAAGGAATCTCAGAAGTCATTGGGGCATCCACATCATCTGCTACATATAAGAGTGAAGTGAAGTTTGTGGACTTCAAGTAGTCCACATCCTTTCTCAAATCATCGACCTCGACTTTTAAAGTCGTCACCTCTGAAGTCTACCCTGTCTACTCTTACAAGTTTCAACTCTTGTTGTGAGAGTATCAATAGATGCTCGTAGGGGTGTAAGTGTAGCTAAGATAACACTCACGATCATCCATGGTACTGCACCCTCCAATCAAGTATCCCTCACATCTGCCAAATGGGCTAAGTGCACCATCTTCAGGATTATAGCCTGAGTAATCCTGGTAAGCTGGGAAGTGGTTGTAGTATCAACAGCCTCGGAGGAAGAAGTGGGAGCAGGTGTACCTGATGGCCCAGAGGCCGAAGTAGGCGTAGGTGATTCTGAAGGTATAGAGTCAATATCCACCTCTAGGGATACATCTACCGAGGCTGCTCTCTAACTGACTGCCTCCTCCTGAGTGTACTAGGCCTCTATGCGCCGGATGTCAGTGGAAGATGTAGGAGTAACCTCAATATCTCTCAGCTCCAGCATGTCGGTATAACTCTGTAATCAAGACCGAGAAGTGGAGGGACGTCTGCTACTATTTGCCCTGCATGACCATCTCCTGCTCAATGATAACTCTCATATTAATCGTCTTCCTAGCTATTATGGATCCAAGATAGGCCACCTTTGCATAGCGAAGGATAGACTCATTCTGCGAGGGAATAATAGAGTTGCTGATGAACCTGAACTAGTATCGAGCCACAATATTCAGGTCCTTCTTCTCGATGGGAGCTTCTGCCTCGATACATTCGGGGTGGTATAGGAAATTAAGGGTGCACGACATCCCTTTAAGTCAGCCAGGGACTGAGTAGTAGGCGAGCCCTCATACGCAAATGTAGAACCTAGAGCCCTGTCGAGTACAATATTAATGTGATCACTATTGCACCCTACTTCCTTCCTCCAGACCATGACGGACTTACCGGTCTGAAAGCACTGGCCTTCTTCTTTCCCTTGGGTACCAACTCACCATATGTTGTGTAGAACTCCTGCACCCATGTAGAAATATAGGAGCCTCGGGGCCTAGTGAAATACTCGAATTGGTGAAACTAAAGTATGTCTTACGATAGAGTATCTACCTAGTAAGCCCTTCCGTGGAAAGTAGCTTCTCCTCAAGAATTGTCTGTAACCTATCGGATTTTAATCTATTGAGTAGCCTGGGAGGAGGGACATGTACTAGGGGCACTGGGGCACAGTCAATGCCGGAGCTGGCACTATATCTGATGTAGGAGGGGTGTCCTCTGGGACCCTCGATGCATCTGGGCGAGACTTAGCATAAATCTCTATCCGCTGGGACTGTAGCAGAAGGTCATCCTCCGGCTCAGATATGCAGCTTGGGAGTTAAAGGACTCTCCCTCGATGCCAGAATTGTGCTCCGAAACATCAGATCTGGGTTTCTTCCACTTGACTTTGCCTCCCTTTGAAGGCTCTTTCCTTCCCTTTTTGGGAGGATTCGCTGCCCCTCATTCATGACAATGCCACATGCTCTTTAATTGGGTAGCATGTCTAGGTTGGGTCTAGCCATATCTGTAAAAACATCGCAGAAAGTTAGAAACAATTCAAGAAAATCACTGAAAAAATATTACAGAAAGACTCGATGCACCGGTTGGCGAGTCACCGAATCAGTTTGGCGAGCCAGATCAAGCTCGCCGAAAGGATTTTCTAAAAAGTATTCCATAAAAATGGCATGTCAGCGATGGGAGGGGCCTTTTGGCGGGCCCATACTAGCCCGCCGAAAGTTACACTACATTTTATGGATTAGGGTCACAAAAAGGGCGATTAGAGGAGCCATTCGGCGAGACGCCGAGTGCACTTGACGAACTCCAGCTTCTTGCCGAAAGTTACAGAACCCAAACTTTACATTAGCATAAAATTAAGGTGATCTAGGGGGATTCGACGAATCACTTAGTGGTTCGGCGAGCTCGACCTAGCTCGCCAAACTGGCCAACGTGCCTACTTTCTACCCCGACATCCAAAATCAACACCGCAGCCCCCTAAAACAAAATCAAAGCATACACAAACTCAATTAGACTTAGACCCATAATGCCCATGCTCCTAGGGTACTAAGATTTCTCTCGATTTGGCCAAAATTTGCCTTTTCATGGCTTACTCCCTTAAGAATGACGTCAAATGCTCCATTATTGGGCAAAGCGCATCATTTAGCACAATTATGGGTTAGTCATACTTCACCGGACTCGACCCAACAACAATATGGCAACACCCAACAATTTAGATCAACTTAAAAGGATAAAATATCAGGAAATCAACAACTTAGGCATTCAAGGCACGATATCAAAATTTAAACAGGGAAACAAGCACACATTTTCTTTTTAGAGAGGCCCAACACACATCACTAGAAACAATACAATTTCAAATGTGTAAACCAGCTAAATATGAGTTTGAGGTTCGAAAAACCAGCATTTAATGCCGAATAAGCGAATTGAAATGCTAGACAACAAAGAATCCAACTACGAACACATATCAATGACAATTAAAAGATGTAGCAACACGAAAATGCAGAAAAGATAGTGCGGGTGTGATTTTCGGTGGTTAAAAAGTCAGTGAATGTGAAAGAGTTTGAAATTTTAAACCTTTGGCCTTTAAAAAACGTCTAGTTCTCACCCTTTCGGCGATATTAATTTAGCTCGCCAAACAACTCGGCGACACTCCCAGTGGTTACTTACCTGGACGAGTTTTGCGGGACCTCCCGCTAATGTGGGTTCCAAACGGCGGATAAAGTCCCGATCGCCAACCTGTTCGGTGCTTCACTACTTGTCCATGGGCTCGCCAAGTTTTACAGACTCCAACCTTAGAATTCCTTGAGTCCAACGGCGATCAGAGTCGGGCTAGTCAACCATTTTGGTACGTCACCGACTGGGCCTTTTGCTTGCCAACCTGCATTTTTCAAACATATTTTACACTTCAACCTGCAAAATCAACGCATGATTATTTCAAAAACAAATATAAATCAATAAAACTTGGGTTGCCTCTCAAGAAGCGCCTTATTTAACGTCGTGGTACGACGAAAGTCCCTACTCAACCCTCACTCCAGGGTAGAGATGAGATAACATATGACCCATTTGGGTCTCTAGTAGCTTAATTGACATGGAAAATGATAGGCAGTCATCTTATTCAGCAGTGAGATATTCTTTTTCATCCCTTTCAACACTTTGTCGTGTTCTTCAACTTTATGGAGAATGAGTGAGAGTATCTTTTATACTTGTCCACCCTCTTACTCCTTGGGATTTCTATGCTCGTGAGGGGGAATGTACTGATCTTTCCTCTTGCACGGTACCTCCAGTTCCATAATCTTTTTGGCTAAGAGATCCAGCTGTTTCAACAATGTGGCCAATTATTGGTCCTTCTCAGTCACCTTATTAGTCTTGGCCATGTGATCAAGTAGTTGGGCTACTGTTGCATAGGGTAGTCGCGTGAGACCACCTGGAGAAATTTGGTCAGCCACTCCTCTATTCTCAAGACCAAGATCTATATAGAAGCAATCCAGTAGCATATTTTATGGATTTCCATAAGTTAGGCACTGCAACAATAGTGTCTTAAATCTCAGCCACAACTTATGGATTGACTCACCGTCCAATTGTGTGAAACTTAGGATGTTATCCCTAAGAATCATCATTTGCGAAAAAGGGTAGCTCGCTTGGTTACCGTTGCTACAAGACTCGCTCCTTTCTTCTATTCTAAACGAGAAACATACAAATCAAAACTAATAATAAGTATATTCAACTATTACTAAAAAGAACTAAATTCAACTTAACCAAAAGAATATTAAACAACACCACTCCCCGGCAGCAACGCCATTTTCATTAACGTTTCGAGGACACTTCATCCAATTCTAAGTGTCAACGATCGGTAGTTAGTATATAACCCAACTAAATGAGTTGGGGTCGAAGTCCACAGGGAGCGGTACGTGTTTAAGATTCAATAAGAAAGTGTGAACATTGTCAAATCAGTCATACAAATAGAAGCTTTCTAATAAAGACATAATTCAAAGCAGGGCATGACACAAATGTAACATAACAGGTTTTTAATTTGAAATTATCAACTACAACAATAGCAAATAACACGAAAATAATAATAATGAGACGGGTTCTTGGGATGTGATTCGATTATAGGCTAATATAAACAAATGGGAAATTCCAATTATTAGAAAATAGCTAGATATTAGTGAATAAGATAGACTATAGAGGAGGTAAAATTTCTCTTGAACAATTTACCCCAAATCAAGTCGATTTCTCTAGAACAAAGACAAGCATGCAA
The DNA here is from genome assembly GCF_019186545.1 of Solanum stenotomum. Taxonomy (NCBI): domain Eukaryota; kingdom Viridiplantae; phylum Streptophyta; class Magnoliopsida; order Solanales; family Solanaceae; genus Solanum; species Solanum stenotomum. Next base: position 19,365,797 of record NC_064291.1, on the reverse strand, counting down.
AATAAGAACAACCTACGCTTTAGTCCATTCACTCACTTGAACTGAATGTGTGGAAAAGGGTTGATGATTCACTCTCTCGAGCTGACAATCCAATACCCACTGACCATCAATCAATAATTTCAGTTTTAAAACCACTCTCTCAAGCAAGCCAGCAAGCCAAAAACAGAAGAGTAGAACTGCATTTGCAATGACAATTCTTAAATTAAACCACAATTAATGATTGAACTCACTTCTAAACAACATTTAAACTAACAATTAGCAATACCCGTAAAGGAAATCTGCCCATAATCACATAATCACACCTCAAGAATTGGGGTTTTAGCTACACATTATAAAAAGATAAAAAATCGTTACCAAACTTAGTTTCCATCAATAGGGTAAGGTTAATTTTGTCTTTACAATGTTCCAAGGTGAAAAATGTTAAAGACCCACTTCCATTTTCTCAAAAGTGAAAAAACTTCAATTCTTCAAAGCTAAGGAAAAACTAGAGAAAATTTGTCTCACTACTAAGAATAATGAAAATTTGAAAAAATGAAAACTCGATAATAAAAATATGATGCTAAACTCAATCTTCAAAAGTGTATTTATAGTCACCAAAAATATGTTGCGAAGATCCATCCGACGTAGTAGGTCGGGCTCGTTGATTCGCTCGGTGATCTGCCTTTTAGTCAATTCCATCACCTTTCTGCATTATCTTCAGCATCCTCAAGGTTTGTAACTTTGGGTGATCCAACACTGCATCACGAAACCACTCAACGATCTGTCGACTGGTCCCTTCTCTCGCCAACTTGGTTCTTTCCTTCAGGGCTTGGCACACTGGAACTTTAGGTGGTCAAATGGCCATTCGGTGACTCGCCAAGTCACTTGGCGATCACCAGGCTTGCTTTTCTTCGTTCTTTAAGCTCGCTTTGTTGCTCTTTGCAAAGTAGTGTCTTTGCTTTGTTCCTCGATCCATGTACCTGGAAATAAAGGGTTTTACTTTAGTTATTGGTACAAAATAGGCATTTGAGGACACTAAATCATTATACCTAAAGCCCTAAGTGAGTCCAAATCTCATGCTCATCACCTACCAACTAAAAAATATAGCTCAAGTATGGTATGATCAGTTGACGAGTGGAATACATGTAGGAGCATGCCCGGTTGAATGTGAATTGTTCAAATCGGCATTTCTTGGTAGATTCTTTCCCCGAGAGTTAAGGAAAGCTAAGTTGGAAGAGTTCATTAACCTTCATCAAGGAATTATGAGCGTGAAAGAGTATGCCCTAAACTTCACTCAATTGTCCAAGTGTGCTCCAACTATGGTGGCGGTTTTGAGGGATAAGCTGAGTAGGTTTTTGATGCGCTTTTCTGACTTATTAGAAAAAGAATGTCATACGGCAATGCTTCATCATGACATGGATATCTAAAGTCTTATGGTGTATGCTCAAAAAATTGAGGAATAAAAACTCAAGGAAAAGAATATGGAGGTGAAAAGAGCTACAACCGGTGATAGGTACTTCTCTAATGCTAGGTCCAATGGACAAGGTTTACACTAATATTTTCAAACCAAGGATCCTCTAGTGCTCCAATGGTCAACAAGGATAGGATTTCCAACCCTAAACCTCAAGGTGGTAATAGTAGTGATTCTTATATGGCTATGCCTAATGTGCAAAATGTGGAAGAAAGCATTATGGTAAGTGTGTTTGCATCGATGGGTGTTTTAGTTGTGGGAAGAGCCGCCACAAGATGAGAGATTGTCCGATGCTCAAGGCTAAGGGGAGACAAGGCAAGCAAGCTCCTCCTAGCGGTTCAAACTCCACTGTCCCAAAGCAAAACCTCTTTTATTCTCTTCAATCTCGATGTTCTCAAGAGAGCTCCCCGAATATGGTGACCGGTATGTTAAAAGTCTTCATTATTGATGGGTATGCCTTATTAGACCCGATGCTACTTTGTCCTTTGTGACACCTTATGTGGCCATGAAGTTTGATATACTCCCCGAAGTGTTATTAGAACTTTTTTCAGTCTCTACCCCGGTTGCTGATTCTATTGTAGCTAAGATGGTTTGTAGAAGATGTCCAATTTCCTTGTCCCATAGAGTTACTCTTGTTGACTTAGTAGAGTTAGACATGTTAGACTTTGATGTGATACTTAGTAAGGATTAGTTGCATACATGTTATGTCTTTATTGATTGTAGAACTCGGGTGGTTAGATTCCAATATTCTAATGATCCTAGCTTAGAGTGGAAGGGGGGAATTCCATGCATAGAGGTCAATTTGTGTCCTACCTTGAAGCTAAAAATATGATCTCAAAAGGTTGCTTTTAGCATGTAGTTAGGGTGAGGGATGTAAATTTCGATACCCCTCTTCTTGAGTCAGTTCTGGTAGTTAATAAGTTCCCATATATTTTTCCCGATGATATGGCTTGTATTCCTCCCTAGTGGCAAATAGATTTTAGTGTTAATCTTCTTCTAGATACGCAACCTATCTCTACCCCTCCTTGTAAAATGGCTCCGGCCAAGTTGAAGTAGTTGAATGAGAAACTAAAGGATTTTCTGGAAAAGGGTTTCATCCGACCGAGTTTCTCTCAATGTGGTGCTCCAGTGTTGTTTGTTAGAATGAATGATGGGACTCTTAGAATGTTGATCATTTATCGTCAATTGAAAAAAGTGACCATCAAATATAATTATCCTCTCCCAAGGATAAAATAGCTTGTTTGACCAACTTCAAGGGGCTAGTTATTTCTCTATGATTGATCTTCATTCGGGTTATTACCAACTGAGGATGAGAGGGGATGATATTCCAAAGATGGCCTTTAAAACCCGATATGGTCACTATTTTTTTTTATAATGTCGTTTGGGTTGACTAATGCTCCGGCGGCATTCATGGACTTGATGAATAGAGTTTTTAGGCAATACCTAGACATGTTTGTGATTGCATTTATTAATGATATTTTGATCTATTCAAGGAGTGAGAATGAACATGTGGACCATTTAAGAATTGTGTTTCAAGTTCTTATGGACCAATAACTTTTTGCGAAGATTAGCAAGTGTGAATTTTGGTTAAGTTGCATAGCTTTCCTTGGTCATATTGTATCAAACAAGGGTATTGAGGTAGATCCTAAGAAGATAGATGAAGTCACGAGTTGGCCTAGACCTCTATCTCCTTCCAACATTAGAAGCTTTTTTTGGTTTGTTCGGTTACTATAGGAGGTTTGTTGAGGGGTTTTCCTCCATTGCTTCTCTATTGACGGCTTTGACTCAAAAGAAGATTGTGAGAAAAGTTTCCAAGAGTTAAAAGATAAACTTACTTCCGCTCCGGTGTGGACCTTACTGAGGGTAAGAATTGTTTTGTGGTGTATTATGATGCCTCTAGAGTTGAGTTGGGATGTGTGCTTATGCAAGATGGTAAGGTTATTGCCTATGCTTCAAGGCAACTGAAAGCCCATGAGAAGAATTATCCTACCCATGATGTTGAATGATCGGCGGTTGGTTTTGCCTTAAATATATTGAGTTGTTATTTGTATAGGGTCCATGGAGATGTTTTCACCGATCACAAGAATCTACAATATGTGTTTAGTAGAAAGGACTTGAATCTTCGTCAGAAAATGTGGTTAGAATTATTGAAGGATTATGATAGGAGTGTCCTTTATCACCCGGTAAAGCCAATGTGGTAGAGGATGCTCTTAGTAGATTTTCTATGAGCAGTGTGGCTCGTATAGAGGATGAAAATAAAGAGTTTGTTCGTGATGTGCATAGGTTAGCCCAATTAGTTGTTCAACTAGTGGATTCCAGCAAGGGTGGTGTCATGGTCCATAATGGTACCAAATCGTTCTTTGTGGCGAATGTGAGTTTAAGCAAAGTCTTGATCCTATCTTGGTTGAGTAGAAAGAGGTGGTACTTAAAAAGTCCATTGAGGGTTTCTCCCAAGTGGGAGATCGGGTACTAAGGTATCAAGGTAGTTTATGTCTTCCAAATGTTGACAGTTAAGGGAGAAATTTTTTGAAAAAGCCCATAGTTCTCGGTATTTTATTCACCCAGGAACCACCAAAATGTACCGAGACCTATGGGAAGTCTATTAGTGGAATGGGATGAAAAAGGACATCACAGAATTTGTGGCCAAATGTCGTAATTATCAACAACTAAAGGTTGAGCACCAAAGACCGGGAGGCTCGTCAGAAGATATTGCTATTCCTACTTGGAAGTAGGAAGATGTGAACATGGATTTTATTATAGGTTTTCCACGTACTCGGCGGCACCATGACTCGATATAGGTAATAGTGACTAGATGACTAAGTCAGCTCATTTAATTCCCGTCAAGATGTCCTACTATGTGGAAGAGTATGTTATATTGTATGTGAGGGAGAGAGTAAGGCTACATGGAGTACCCTTGTTTATAATTTCGGATCGAGGTACCCACTTTACTTCACAGTTTTTGAGGTCTTTCCAGAAGAGGCTAGGTACCAAGGTGAAGCTTAGCACAACTTTTTACCCTCAAACGGATGGTCAAGTGGAACCCACCATTCAGACTTTAGAGGCCATATTGAAAGCATGCGTGACAGATTTTAACGGCAATTGGGATGACCATATGTCGTTAGTTGAGTTTTCTTATAATAACGATTATCCTTCAAGTAGAGACATGGCTCCCTTTGAAGCTCTCTAGGAGATGTAGGTCTTCTATAGGATGGTTTGAAGTATGGGAAGTTTCTCTCCTAGGCCCAAAATTGGTGCATGAGGCCATTGAGAAGATTTGGGTTATTAGAGAGAGGTTGAGAATGGCCCAAAGTCGGCAAAAGTCGTATGCCGATGTTAGAAGGAGAGATCTCAAATTCGATCTGCATGATTTCTATTTGAAAATCTCACCCATGAAAGGTGTTATTAGGTTTGGCAAGAAGGGGTAACTTAGTTCACAGTTTATGGGTCCTTATGAGATTTTGAGGCGTGTTGGCAAGGTTGCATATGAGTTAGATTTACCAAATGAGTTGGAATTGGTGCATCCGGTGTTCCAAGTCGCAAGGTTGAAGAAAAGTATACGGGATCCATCAATCATAGTTCCCTTAGAAGGTTTAGAAATTAAGGAGAATCTTGCTTATGAAAAGGTACCGGTTGAGATTCTAGACTGGCAAGTGAAGAGGTTGAGAAACAAGGGAGTTTCCTCCGTGAAAGTATTGTGGAGGAATCACTTGGTTGAGGGTGCTACTTGGGAAGCCCTGGCCGATATGAAGTCCCGGTATCCTCATCTTTTTCCTTCAACTCGTATTCAAACTTGAGGTAATGAGTTTCTCTTGAGTTTTCTTAATTAGGAGTCATGTGTGTTATATGTGTTTTTCCATGATTTCCTTATGTTATTAATGTTTTTAAGAAATGCATGTTTAGTAAGAAAATGAATTTTTATGATTGATTTGCCTCATGTTGTTGTGCATTGTGTAAGAGTTGCCTATTTTACTTCATGAGATGAATTGACGAATATGACTTATATGTATATTCATTTCTAGAGAAAGTTGCCTAATGGTTTCATGAGATTGTGTTGAGAATGCTTTTAGTTTTAAGAAGGTAGTTCCTCTTATGAATATGAGGAATGTTAAAATTTCATTAATAATGGGTTGTTAGATGTAGTTCCTACTTCCTTGTGATGCATTGATTATGTTAAGATGTAGTTGATGTTTCCTCCTTTGAATTGTCCATTATTTTGATGTTTCATTCATGATGGGCTGCTAGTGTTGAGTCTTTATTTCTGTAAGGTGTCTAGATCGTCATTAGGGGACGAATATTCCCAAGGGTGAGATATTGTCAAACCTCGGAAACTAGTAGGCTATACTAGAGCATAACGTGAGGGTTAGAGTTGTAAACATAACTCCCCGTAGTTAAAAATAGAGAGTTTCATCTTAGAACGTCAAGGTACGACCCCCAAGGACCAACCATGGGTCCTTGAGGAGTGTCATGACCCAGGAGTACCCCCTAGATGTGAAATGGCATACAAGACTCTGAAAAGCCTCATAGCATATCATAACATAAAATAATAGAAAATGGTGCGGAATTTAAAAACTTTTATCGACACAATTGTAGTTTTTTACAAAAGGAAAGAGGAAGCCTACTTGTCTAATTTAGCCATCTAATACAATCGGAGTATCAAATAGGGTCACAACCCTTACGACATAAAATATGAAAGTCTAGTACAATAAAGAAAGGAACTATGATGAAACTCAAAAAACATGTCCCGTCCTTGAATCATGAGGACTCACCACAAGCTAGGAGAATAGTCGATCCAAGCTCATATTAAAGGAAAAACACTGGAACCTACACTTTGTGAAAATGTAGAAAATATGGGTTAGTACAAAAGTTGCACTAAATATGATATCCATGCACAAAATCCTTGAAACATTCTCAAAAATACATTCTAGTTGAAAAGCATGCATTTACTAAGTTTGAGAATCATCATGCACTTTTTCGTGTAAAACACAAGTCACAAGCATATTCAACATGTAAATCATAATAACATAATAGAACCATCTCTTAGGTAACCCTAAGTTATACTTCTGCAATGTATGAATGACATCCCATAGTACCACTCATACTAAGTATCCCTTTTAGGCCACCATAGTCATGTTTACCCTTCTTTGATCCCATCTTTAGTTAATATTAACAGACAAGGAACATTCACATTTAACAAGTCATGTCAAGGAACACAACCCATAGGAACTATCCAAGTTAAGCATTCATTATTACATTTAGCCTTCATGTCAATATTCTCAATAGCATCATGAAAAGCATATTCATTTCTTTAAACATTATGACATTTGAGAAATACACCATAGCCACTCTCAAAGCTTACTCGTGCAATGCATGGATGAAGTCCCATACCCCTACCCGCACTTTATTGAACCTCTTGAGTAAACATAGTACATAACTCACATGATGGGAATATGCCCTAACCGACATCGACCATGTGAGCAAATCATGGAATCTGGTGTCTATCCCACACCGTAAAGGGTTGGTGTACTTGCCTAAGGTAGAACTATTAATTTAACTTAGGTGGATCCACTAGCGAATAACCTATGTGGGCACATAGTTATGGGATAAGGAGGTTGTTACTAGAAACCATGCCTAACCAGGGGAGAGCTTCCACCTAGAAATATCCATTCGGTATTAAGCATTAAATTCCCATGGAGTAGTTCATTCTCTTTTAACATTATTACACATGAGAGGGATTCCATTGGCCTACCAACTCAAGGTATATTATTAAACACATGAAAGGGTGCCATTAGCCTACCGATTGAAGGTATATTATTAGGACATCTAATTGAATCCTCATAAAAGGGTACCATTTGGCCTATCGATTCAAGGTTCATCGTTAGTCACCTATGAAAGGAATGCCTTAGGCCTACCAATTTAAGGTTCATCATTAGATTAGTTCATTACCTCATCTTGAAAAGGATACCATTGGTCTACCGATTCAAGACAAAGCCTAAGAATACTTCATGAGTCATTTATGAAAGGGATGCCATTGGCCTACCGATTCAAGGTTCAGTAAAATACACACATGAAGAGGATGCCCTAAGCCTACCAATTCAAGGTATATTAAACATTGAGAAAATCTTTCACAACATGTAATCATCATTCACATATGTATAATTGAGAGTAGACTTTCAACACCACCACAATTGCATTATAGTTATTATCACGTTACTTTCAAAGTAATCACAAAGCATGTACACAAACATCCTGATTATACAAAATCTTACAATTTTCCCTTCAAGGACCATTGATAATAATTCACCAACACACCTAGAATTACTACAATTAGGCATGTACAATAACATGATTCACATAACTAAACTACTACAAGAACAATTTCATAATATACACCTAACTAAAATTCACCCACATCACAAAGTCATAAATTAGGGTGATGGGGAATTCATGGATTGATGGGAGATTTTATAATAAAACCACCATAAAATAGAAATTCAATCATGATACAAGATAATTACGTCATTGAAAAGGTTTTTCAAAGAATCCATGACTTGGAGTGAAACCCTACGTTTTGGAGAATTTCCTACTTTGAAATTGAGAGTTTGAGGACTTCATGGATGAAAGCATTCCATGAATCAAAGACTACCATAACATAGGTGAAGAAATCCAACATATTCAAGTCAAAAACCTGCCTTCTTCACGCCCTAACTTGATCTTCTTCTTCTTCTTCCTCTTCCTCTATGGAGTTTTAGAAAGAAGATTTTGGAGAGGGTTAAGTTGGTTATGATTTTGGGTTTGGGATTTCTGAAGTATATAAGGTGGTTAAAGACTGAAAAGTCTTATATAAGTCTAAATAAACAATATAAAATGACTTCACACTTAACTAACTAACCTAGGAATTTACCTAATTACCCTCACTTTGGCCGAACTTCCTGCAGGCATGACCCACGACCTAGGACCTATGGTCCGTAGGTGGGTCTACTGGCGTCCTACAGGTCCGTAGGTCATGTTCTGCAATCCTCCAATTGGGGTCTTTCCCCACGTGGCGTCAATGGACCTATGCCTCGTAGGTCCCATCCGTAAGTCATACCTTTGGGATGTTTTAGGGACTGTTATAGGGTCCTCCTCAAGGACCCCTTTGGTTGGTCCTTGGGGACTCGTACCCTGACATTTAACCCACACATCAAACTCTAAAACTCTCACGTAAGGCTCTAGTTTGACCTACTAGTTTTCTGGGTGTTACATTATCTCCCCCTTGGGAACATTCGTCCAAAAAAATGACGATCTAGACACCTTACGGAATTAAAGACTAAAGACTAGCAGCCCATCATGCATAAAACATCTAAATAATGCACAATTCAAAGGAGGAAAATCAACTCCATCTCAATTTACTCAATGCAACACAAGGAAGTAAGAGCTACATCTAACAACCCATTATGCATGAAAACTTCAACGTTGCTCAATTTCATAGGAGGAACTATCTTCTCTAACTCAAAGCATGCTCATCATAACATCATGAAGCAAGTTATGAAATTACTTTCAAAAGAACATTTAAACATATTCAACAATTCATCTCATGAAGAATTTAGGAAACTCATACTAAATGCACATCAACATGTGGGACATAAACTATGAATACTCATTTTCTCATTGAACATGAATTCAAGAAGAGCACGCATAACATACGGAGACCATGGAAACACATAAATCACACATGACTCGAAAACATGACAAAAGCCACAAGGAGTTCTTTGTCTCAAGCTTCATTAAGAATAGAAGAAAGAGATACCGATATCGGAACTCTCAACAATCTGTCTATCTAAGAATACCATTTCCCCCTTGGGAGTAAACCCCTACTAAGGCTATCATGAATATCTAACAAATAGCATAGGGAGCTTAATAAAACATTTACATCTATAAAGAATTATCAACATACCGGTGCCTTCAATCGGAAGGGCTCATTTGTCCTCTATAGACCGCAGTGCGTTGAAGTGAACGTAATTTGAAGGAATGGGAACCGTGCCATTAAGAGAAGTTTGTTTGCCCTCTCTTACTTTTGCTGCAGGTGTAGGGAAATTTTTCACTTGATGATCACTCTTTCCACAACTATAGAAACCATCCGTACCGGCTAGGCACTTCCCATGGTGCTTCTTTGAACATTTGGGGCAAGTAGGTTTAGGAAATGGAGACCCACTACCTTTATCTTGATTAACCCTAGGAGTCTTTTAAGAATCTTGGTTTGAAGATCTCTTTTTGAACCTTGGTTGGCCTTGTTCATCGAACTTAGCTCTCTTCATCTCTATATTATTTTTCTTGAGTTTTAAATCCTTAATTTGTTGTGCATACACCATAAGCCTAGAGATATTCATGTTATCATGGAGCATTGTCGTACGACATTCTTCTCCAACTAAGTCGAACACACCCGTCTCAAGTCTACTCATCTCATCCCTCAGATCCACCACCATAGATGGAGCATACTTAGATAGTAGGGTAAATTTCAAAGCATACTCTTGAATATTCATGCTACCTTGCCTAAGGTTTATGAATTATTCTACATTAGCTTCCCTCAACTCATGGGGAAAGAACCTATCAATGAATGTTTTCTTAAACACATCCCAATCTATGGGCCCCGCTCCTACAGGCCTATTTTTCTTCAATTGAGAATACCAAACTTGAGCAACATCCTTCAAATGAAAAGCGGCTAGTTCCTCTTTTTCTACCGAAGTCACCCCCATAGCATCAACTACCTTGTAAAGCTCAACCACAAATTCTTGAGGATCCTCTCCCACTTTGTAACCAAGAAACACGGGAGGATTCATTCTATCTAAATCCCTCAATCTAGAAGCCGTAGAGTTCACATTATGGTTCACATGAGTCCCAACATCTCTATTGGCTTGGGGCGTTATACCTTGGGCTTGAGTTGTCACGACTTGACTCAACATTAAAACAGTCGACCTGACTTCCACATCCGACATAGCCGAATGGTTAATTAGAGCTTGATTAGCTTGAGGAGCTCGATTCCCTTGAGGAGTTTCTTCATTAACATTGTTACCCTCCATCCCCTTGAGTTAGCCCTTTGTGTATTAATATCATGAAGACAAAAAAAAGTGTTAGGAGAGGAAGTTTATAGAGTTAAACTATATGGTAGGACTTAAGAATAACGAAACAAGTCTATTTTCCTAACATCTTATAGCCTCTCATTCATAAATGTGGCGTGCTTTCACCCTCATGAACAAGACTCTACTAGACGTGGCATATGAGTAATCATCATAAAACTATCCCAAAATCTTGTGCTCTAATACCATGTTTGTCACTACCCCCTAGATGTGACATGACGTACAAGACTACAAAAAGCCTCATACAAGCGTCATAGCATATCATAACACGAGATAATAGAAAATGTTGCAGAATTTAAAAACTTTTATCCACATAATCGTAGTCTTTTATAAAAGGAAAACAAAAGTCTATTTGTCTCATTTAGGGTCACAACCCTTACAACATGAAATACGAAAGTCTTGTACAATAAAAGAAAGGAACTACAATGAAATTCAAAAGACATGTCCCATCCTCGAATCATGAGGACTCACCACAAGCTAGGAGAATAGTCGATCCAAGCTTGTATCAAAAGAAGAACACCTCAAACACCGGAACCTACACTTTGTGAAAATGTAGAAAATATGGGTTGGTACAAATATTGCACTAAGTATGATAGTCATGAACAAAATCCTTGAAAACATGTTTAAAAGGACATTTTAGTTGAAAATAATGCATTTACTAAATTTGAGAATCATCATGCACATTTTAGTGTAAATCACAAGTCACAATCACATTAAACATGTAAATCATAATAACATAATAGAACTATCTATGAACGACGTCCCATAATACCACTCATACTAAGTATCCCTTTTAGGCCAGCATAGTCATGTTTACCCTTCTTTGATCCCAGCTTTAGTTAATACACATAGACAAGGAACATTTACATTTAACAAGTCGTGTCAAGGAAAACAACTCATAGCAAATATACAAGTTAAGCATTAATCATTATATTTAGCTTTCATGTCAATATTCTCAATAGCATCATTATAAACATATTAATTTCATTAAATTTTATGACATTTGAGGAACACACCTAGCCTACTCGTGCAATGCATGGATGAACTCCCATACCCCCACCCATACTTCATAGAACCTCTTGAGTGACCATAGTACATAACTCACATGATGGGAATAAGCCCTAAACGACATAGACCAAGTTAGCAAATAATGGAATCTTGTGTCTATCCCACATCGGAAAAGGATTTTCTACCTACGTAAGGTAGAACCGATAATTTAGCTTAGGTGGATACACTAGCTAATAACCTATGTGGGCACATTGTGATGTTATCAGGAGGTTGTTACTAGAAAACTGGCCTAACATGGGGAGAGCTTCCACCCCACAATATCCACTCGGTGCTAAGCATTAAATTCCCATGGAGTAGTTCATTCTCTTTTAACATTATTACACATGAGAGGGATGCCATTTTCCTACTGCCTGAAGGTATATTATTACACACATGAAAGGGTGGCATTAGCCTACCGATTCAAGGTATATTATTAGGATAGCTTATTGAATCTTCATGAAAGGGTACCATTTGGCCTATCGATTCAAGGTTCATCATTACTCACCTATGAAAGGAGTGCCTTAGGCTTGCCGATTCAAGGTTCATCATTAGATTTGTTCATTGACTCATCATGAAGGTGATACCATTAGTTTACCGATTCAAGGCAAAGCCTTAGAATACTTCATTAGTCATTGATGAAAGGGATGCCATTAGCATACCAATTCAGGGTTCATTATTACATACATGAAGAGGATTCCCTAAGCTTACAAATTCAAGGTATATCAATCAAGATCACCTTTAATTACACGTGAAGAGGAAGCCCAAAGACTACCAATTCAAGATATATTTTACAATGAATAAACCTTTCACAACATGTAATCATCATTCACAACTGTATAATTCAGACTAGACTTTCAATAACACTATAAGTGCATTATAGTCATGATCACATTACTTCAAAGTAATCACAAAGCAAGTACACAAACATCATGATTATACAAAATCTCATAAATTGCCCTTCAAGGACCATGTATCATAATTCACCGACACACCTAGAATTACTACTATTAGGCATGTATAATAACATTATTCAAATAACTAAACTACCACAAGAACAATTTCATAGCATTCACCTTACTGCAATGCACCCACATCACGAAGTCATAAATTATGGTGATGGGCAATTCATGGATTCATGGGATATTTTATCGTAAAACCACTATAAAACAACAATTCAATCATTATATAAGATAATTAAATCATTGAAAATGTTTTTAAAAGAATCCATGACTTGGAGTGAAAACCCTAGGTTTTGGAGAATTTCCTACTTTGAAATTGAGAGTTTGAGGACTTCATGGATGAAAGCATTCCATGAATCAAAGACTACCATACCTTAGGTGAAGAAATCTTACAAATTCAAGTAAAAAACCTTCCTTATTTAAGCCCTAACTTGATCTTCTTCTTCTTCCTCTATGGAGTTTTAGAGAGATGATTTTGGATAGGGTTAAGTTGATTATGATTTTAGGTTTGGGATTTCTGAAGTATATGAGGTGGTTAAAGGCTTAAAAATTCTTATATAAGTCTAAATAAACAATATAAAACGACTTCTCACTTAACTAACTAAACTAGGAATTTACCTAATTACCCTTATTTTGGCCGAACTTGGACAGACCTGTAGGCATGACCCATGACATAGGTCCTACGGTCCGTAGGTGGGTCTACTGGCCGTCCTGCAGGTCCGTAAGTTATGGTTTGCAACCCTCCAATTGGGGTCTAGACCCATGAGCTTGTCCCATGTGGCGTGGATGGACCTACTCTCTGTAAGTCTCATCCGTAGCTCATAGTTTTGAGGACTGTTTTGGGGTCCTCCTCAAGGACCCCTTTGGTTGGTCCTGGGTGTCGCACCTTAAAGTTTAACCCCTAAACACCTCATCCTAGGTACGGGAAGCCATTTTCCAACATTAACCCACACATCAAACTCTAAAACTCCCACGTAAGGCTCTAGTTTTACCTACTAGCAGGTATTACAAGGAGAGCCCTAGAAAATTTCATTGACAATGACCAACGGAAGGGAGCTACGTGCCGTTGGTCACTCCACGCTCGTGGGAGAGGGGTTGTGGGTCAAGCCTTCAAATGAGGCTCTCTGAATCACGACCCAGGGTTCACCAGCAAGGGTTTGTGGGTCCAACCACGGTCTGTCTGTGAGGAGTCATGGCTAGTGACCTAGAAACCATTTTTGGGAGTTAGTTTATGGGCATTTTGGGGTTGTCCTGTTTTAATTAACATTAAGTGATGTCATTTTAGCCTAAATTAGATCACCTATATAAGGATTTTGTACCACTAAATTTAGTCATCCAAGTCATTATTTCTAATTCCAAAAACTATTCCCAAAACTTCATTCTCTGCAAAAAATTCTCTCTCTAGAACTTCAAGGAAGAATAAGAAGAAGGAAGTTTGAGATAGGATTCAAGGAGCAAGTTTTTCTTCTCAAATTATTTGGGTTTCATTGCTAAGTATGGTAGCTCTTCATCCATGGAGCCTCTTCAAAATCCCAACTTCAAAGATAGAAATCCCCAAAAGCTAGGGTTTGATTCCAAAGTTATGGGTTCCTTTAAAAAACCGATTCTAATGCTTGAATTACTTTATATTATGATTGAATAGATGATTTATTATGGTTTTTATATTGCAATCCCCAAGAACCCATGAAATCCCCATATTTCCAAATTATGATATTTTGATGTGGGTGTGTTGATGAAAGAAGGATATTATGAGATTATGCTAGTAATTGGGTTACTTAAACTATGTTAATATCCATGTCTAATGTAGTGAATTCTAGATCTGTTTATTTGATATGAGATTGATCCTTGGAAGGGTTAATTATGATATTATGCATGTTTATGAAGTCCGTGTATATGCTTTAAGAACACTTTGAGAGTAAACTAAATATAATTATCATCTAGTTTTTGTGTTGTTGAAAGGTTATTTTCATAGACATACTTATGCATAAATATGATATGATGTGAACGGTTTTCTCACAATATGATGATTCTAGGGTTGAAAGGCTTTCTCACCTATTGAGTTTATATGAAGACATAGATGGTGAAAGGTTATTCTCATGCATGATATATGAACTATCTTATTATTTATGTTGGATTGAGTGTCAAGACATTCTTCCATGAATATGAACTTAAGTCAAAACTTAATATGAACTCTGTGGGAATTAATGCTTAGCATAAAGTGAATATTGATTATGAGAGGGAAGCTTTTACGCTAAGTGAGTCTAGCATCCCAATGCAAGATCTTACACTAGTTGAGTACGGCTTTCCAAATGGGTTCCTTCTACGCTAGTTGAGTTCGGGTTCCCAAAGTATGTCTCATGAGATGGAAACCTTCTACCTTAGTTGAGTCCGGGTTTCTAGTAGCATTCTCCTTATCCCATAATCTATGTGTCCCCATAGGTTATTTTGCTCGTGGATCCACCTAAGCCAAGAGTATAATTATACTTTAGGCAAGTAGGACAACCTTTTTCGGTGTGGGTAAAATTGGATTCCATGTTAAGCTCACATGGTCTATGTTGGTTAAGGCTTATTCCCCGCAACAACAATATGAATTATGAACTATGGTTACGCAAGAAGCTTTTATATGAGGTTCTAAGATCTTAAAGGTTATGAATATGAGTATAGTCTTAAAGAGGTTTACTTAGAATGGGTGAGATATATGGGGTCTTATTCATGCATTCATGCATTGCACAAGTATGCTTTGAGGGAATTTATGATATGTTTCTCTTATGTTATGATGATTCATGAATTGACTACACTTATAACTTATGGTTTTCCACTATCTTCTTGATGATGTTTAAACTTAGTAAATTGCATGCATTCAACTAAAAGGTCCCTTTTAGAATATTTTCAATGTTTTTCTGCATGGCTATCATACTTATTGCATTTTTGTACTAACCCGTGCTTTTCCTACATTTTTCCCAAATGTAGGATCTGGTTCTCAAGATGATCATCGTTGTGTCTAAAGCTTGGAATTGCTTATTCTCCTAGCTTGTTGGTGAGTACTCATGATTCGAGGACGGATGTTATCTCATTGTAGTTCATTTCTTGTATTTACTTTTTGAGACTATGTTGTATGGGTTGTGTCCCTTTTCACTTTGAATATTGTAATAGATGACTATGTTGAGACTTAGATTCTAGACTTCCGCTTTTCTTTTATGAAAATTTTAGATTTGAAATACTTTTTACTCTTATTGTTATATTGCTTATGTTATGATATGCTCAGTGGCTTACATGGATCCTTTCGGGGTTCTATGTGCCTTGTTACAACTATGGGGTACCCCTGGGTCGTGACAACTACGTCTCACCGACGCTGCCAGAACTATCTCATACCTTGCTGGGGTAAAGAACACCACAATTAAGTGGATCCACTAAGCTCTGCCCCAAGGCACTTAGGATTCATCTAAAAATTATAATCATGTACCTATATTAGCATACATGGATTATGAGAAATGTGAGTTGCCTGAACTCATCCCCATATCGGTGGTCAATACTATTCCCAATAATATATATTCATGCTCAATGTATAAAAACATACTCTTCCTCTAGTTTGAGATAATTGCTCAAACTACCCTCTTAAAACGGGTAACTGCTCTTGAAATATCTTTGAACTCATAACTCATTAAGAAATCAAAGTTTCTCTTTTATTAAAGTAAAAACTGATACCTTTGGGAATACTTAGTGTCCTTATACTCTTACTCAATTCAAACTTGAAAACTTTTTCTCAAAAATATTTCAAAATCATATTGTGATATTATTATTGATGACTCTGGAATTCATAGTGCATAGACATTGATGGTATATCTAGATACTATACTGCTTAAATAATGAGATAATCGACTGTCATACTAGTAAAGTTTTAAAACACTTTCTCAAACTCCTCCTTACTTTCTCAAAAGTTTAGTTTAAAATAAAAATGTTGACTTTAAGATATTCTCAAAATTTATAACTCAAAATAGGGTTCATGTTGAATTATAGACATGAACAACTCAACTCAAGGATCTCAATAACAACTCAAGTCAAGGATCTCAATAACAATATAGAAAACTAAATACTTAGAACTCAGGAACATAAAACTCAATGATACTACTCATCTCAAGAATACTTAATTCATAGAGTTCATGTTGATATATACACATGAATGAATCAACTCAAGAATATTAATGCATAACATATAGCAATTCAAAAATTTGGAATAGAATTTTAAAAAGAATGAGGAACTCAAGAACTTAAAATCAACTTATCTTAAGACTACTCAAATCTAGCGATACAATCCTAGATTACTCATTTACAGATTTGAAAGTAGATGTAGGGTGTGAATACGAACTACTCCAACACTGTGGTAACCTTACGAACCTGGAAGAACAAGGTGCTTGAAGAAGAACTTAATTAGGAGTCCTGAAACCCTATATTGAAGGACAAAAATCAAGAAAACCTTTGTTGAGATTTCATGAATTAGTTTCTTGAAACTCTATAGCCAAGAATTACGATTTTCATTAGTGATTCATAATTGTATGGAGGAATTTGAGTTGGAAAGAATGGAATTCTTGGAAAAAGAAATACCTTGAAGAAGAATGTTCAAAAAGATTGAAAGAATCTTGAATGAAGTCTCCAACTTTGATTTTTCCTTAGGGTTTTGCCTTAAGGTTATGAGAGAGAAGAGAATGATGTATCAAGAGATGAAAATATGATTCTTTTGGTTCTTTAATTAGTCAACAAGTTCATTTAGGGTTTTCTTAGATGTAAAAATACAAAAATGACACTTTTTAATGTTTTCCCGTAGGCTAATTCATCACTTCATTATATCATGTTACTAAGATGTTGATAACTTTTTACTCAAAACTAGGATTGTTGTGAAATTGATGGTGTTGTAAAGAGGATTCAAATATCTTTAATTTGATAGGTAATAGGCCACATAAATCTATATATTCAAAGAGATATGGTCGTTTGAAGTTGACCCAAAGAGAATCTTACTCAAAAACTTAATCGATAACAAAAAATTTAACCCAAATTTATGCTAGGAGTTTTTTAGTGACCTTAATCGATATCCGAAATCATTTACACTCTAAAGAGTTTACCTTTACATATATGAGCAATTTAAGAATAACTTGATAAGACTTATATGCAAATAAAAAATAGTTCAGGCCTTAGCTTTGAAATTTTCAGAGTGTTACAATATCTCCCCCTTGGGATCATTCACCGTCGAATGACGGTTAAACTAAGGATGGAGGGTAATGAGTTACTATTACTATCTTTTTGACTTTTGAACTTCCCTACTAACATAGGCAGAACTGAATCATATTAAGAATTTGGAACTGTTTATAGCTATAACATCCCGCCTTAGAAAGAACTAAAATTAGAAAGAACTATATTTGGAAAGTTATGCTAAGTATAAGTCTTGGGTCAACTTCAAACGATCATAACTTTCGGCACAGGATGAGTTAGGTGGCCTATAAGATATCAAATTAAAGATATTGGAATCCTCTTTCCAACGCCACCAAGTTTGCTCTTTTTTCAGCTCGTATGAGGGAGATATGCCTATTTGAAGTCGGGCTTTCTAGTTAAGGAAAGCTACCTGAATTTAACAGGGGTACTTTGGTCTTTTCCTTACCCTGTAAGATTTATTTCGTTTTTTAGTAATTAATTATGGGTCTAAACTGATTTGGTTTAGTTTACACAATTACCATTCACGCTAGGGTTTTTAAAAAAGAGTTCAAGAAGAGAAAAGAGGAGAAAAAAGGAGAAAGGTTAAGATTCTTCAAGTTCTTGAGATTTTGGTTGCGGATTTCGCCAAGGGTTGATCCCTAAATAATTATGTGAGTTAACATAGGGTTGGCTTCATTCACCCATGCAACAATCATGTTAATTTTAACGTAATTTCATCCTAAAAAGTTGAAGGTTTGATGTTCATGAATTGTGTTCTTGAATTTGCTTTCATTCTTGAATTAGGATGGGATTGATGAGTTTCTTGAGATAATAGTATCAATTTTAAGAGGTGGTTTTGAATATATTCTTGGGTACTTGTATTGGGTGACCGAATGTAAGGAGAAACTAAGAAAAAGAATCAAATTTAGTCAAATTAAGATAACAAAACGAGTTGAAAAATTAGTTGGAATGTTCAGGGGGAAGGGTAGCACGGCGCGCCCCAGATGCGCCAACAGCCCTGGTATGGCGCTCCGGCAGTGCACCAATTTGGAGTCTTTGAACTTAAGGGTTTGGCACCCCGCGCCAGCAGTGCACCCGGGACGTCTGCCTCCACCTATTTTCCGTCATTTAGCCCGTCTGAGTCCTTCTAAAGTGTACTAACATTTCCTATCAATTCTAATTACTCTAAATTACTTCTAAACATTTATAAATAATCCATAAACTTGAATCATAACCTTGAA
This sequence comes from Solanum stenotomum, assembly GCF_019186545.1. Lineage (NCBI taxonomy): Eukaryota > Viridiplantae > Streptophyta > Magnoliopsida > Solanales > Solanaceae > Solanum > Solanum stenotomum. Next base: position 19,346,803 of record NC_064291.1, on the reverse strand, counting down.
TAAATAATTTCAAATTCAAGGAAAGTTAAGAGCCAAGCCTAGAGAGTTCTCAGAGTCTTTTCAAATGTCTTTTCAAATGACTTTTACAAATGTTTTAATCTTGTTTTAAGACTTGAAAATTGAGTTGAATAAGAGTAAGGGTTAAGTTCATTTTCTTCAAAAGATTATATGGGAACTACGTATTCCTAAAGAGTAAATGTTTTCGCATATAAACAAGAGAGGAAACACTAATTTAGAAGAGAGTTTTTTAGCTAGTTTTTAAGTAATAATCTAAAACCACAGAAAGCGGTATGTTTTTAACATAAGAGCTAGTTACATTTTTAGAGTAGTATTGAGGACCGATATGGGGATGACTTTGAGTTCAGATAATTCAAAGTCTCCGTAAAGCATGTATCCAAAATGGGTAGAAAAGAGTCATACTTTTTAGATGATTCCTTAATGCTTTTAGCATAAATTAGTAGATCCACTTAATAGTTGGATCTATACTGCCTTAGACCCATTCACCTTGTAATTCTGGTATATCTCCGACATTGTTTCAGATGGACTAGGTCCTTATAGACTGGAATAGTAGACTTGGGTCTGATAGTATGAGCCTTAGCTTAGGCATTTACACTTCTTGATAGCCTTTCTGTCTCCTATCCATATTTCTGTTCCTTTGATGTGTTATCGGAGATTGTGTGCTTTCTCTAGATTGGAGTGCTTCTGGCTTGGAGCCTTTTGTGATATCATCGAGAGTAGATGTTGATCCATAATGTCTTGGAGCCTACTTGAGATCCTCTTTAGAGTCGATACACATGTGGGCACTATTGTTAGATGGGCAGGTAACACCCCTAGGAGTGCGATGGCTGGCTGCGTATCCTAGATATCTGAGATGCTCTACGAAGTTTACACACGTGCGATGCACTCTTGCTAGCTTTGCCATTTACACCTATGTGAGTAGATTGTGTGGCTGGGAGCCCTGGGTTTATAGTCACTCGTGCTAGCTAGGATGGGTTGACTGGTTCTTGGATTTGGATCTTGATTAGTCTCCTTCCTTGTAGAATTAGGTATTTTGTGTACCTATCGGGATTATGGGGGTCCGTTTGGGTTTTATTTAAACTGGGAAGAAGAGTACCTTCTAGGCTTATAGGGTCCAGTTAGGTTAGGTTTAGTTGTACCTAGATTTACATTTGGTTTACTCGTGTGCCTTCTTTTCATATTGGCTTTGGCCTCTAGTTGTCTCTAGATTCTATCTATTTGATTGTCTTTACCTTTCTTGCTTGGTTAGCCTATGATGCCTACTACGTACCTTGTTTTGGTACATATGCTAAACTTTGCATCTTCTCGAGATGCAAGTCCTAGTACTAGCTATCAATCGTGATCGTTCGTGCCATCTTTTGTTGTTTAGGGATATCAAGGACGACGGTGAGTACATGGAGTCCTAGATCAACTTGTCTCCTTTTGTACATATGTTAGCTTGTATTTTCCTTGTAGACGATTTATTGTGGTCCACTTTTGAGACTTGTATTTATTGTTGTTAGATAGCTCTACGATGAGTCCACAAATTGGACATATTTAGGGATAAAATTTTGATAAAATTAGTGTCCTCAAATGCATATTTTTTCTCAATATCTGATGAAAACCCTTAAGTTTCAGGTATTTGGAGTTGGAGGGAAAGCATGGATACTACTTAGCAAAAAGTAACAAAGGCAACTGAAAGAACAAAGAAATGAAGATCTGAGAATCGTCGGACCCGTTCGATGACTCACCAAAAGGTCTTATCCTCACCTTTTGTTCCAGTATGATGAACCCTGAAAGAAAGGATCAAATCGGCGATGAAAATGAGCAGTTGACGTGTCGCCGAGCAGTTTTGCGAACCCGCACTATGTCACTCAATGATCCAAAACACAATGATGCTGAAGGATAAAGAAAGACGGCGATGAAACCTACTAAAGGGCGAATCGCTGAGTTGATTGGCAATCTTGTCTAACGGCGCCAAACGATCTGTTGCAACATAGATTTTTGAAAACTATAAATACTCGTAGAGAGTTCTAGCTTAATATCAGATTTTTAATATAGAAATTTTAACATAGAATTTTGAGTTCTATGTTTGGAGAGGGTTTTGAAGAACTTGAAGATTCAAAGTGTTTCAACTCCAAGAATTTGGACTTGAGTCTTGTGGATTCTTCACTCCTTTCTTGTTTTGAGACTAAATCTTCATACCCATTTGAATGCAAATGGTAAAAATTTCTATCACTTTTACATGTCGAGCTAAAATCCCAATTCTTGGGATGTGATTTTGTGAATATGGGTTAGATTATCTGTTGGGTCTTGCTTATTGATGATTTGTTTGTTGCTTAGATGTGCTTCCGTTTAGTAGTTGTGGTGGAACTTAATGAAATTGTAGTTGCAAATATGATTTCACATTTGTGCTTTCGGCTTGCTCAAGAGAGAGGTCGTAAAACTATGATTACTAAATTGATGGCTGGTGGGATTAGGTCGACAAAAGGTTCAGCTTGAAAGAGTGAACCCTAGTCCTTCTCACCCGCTCAACTCGAGAGAGTGAGTGGGTTAAGGCAGAGGTCATTCTTCATAAGGCAACTCGGTGTTCGAGAAAAAATGAGTTGATTCGGGGTAAGTTGCTCGAGGGAGAATTTACCCCCACTATAGTCTAGCCTAGTCACAAATATTCAATGCATTTATTATCAAAAGCATGTACCCAATAGTTAAGTTTATCTCGTATTCCTATCACATCCCAAGAATCCCATCTCCTTGATTAGTACTCTTTTCATTATTGTTGTCTTTGCTTACTTGTTAAAAAACCCCATTGATAATTGACGTTTGTGTCACCCCTTAAATTTAACATGTTTATATTCGATAATGCTTTTAGCTATGACTAATTAGAACTTAATTTTATTTTTCTATTAATTTTCAAAACAACTCCCTTGGGACTCGACCCCAACCCTTGGTTGGGTTACTTTACTATTGTACAATCATAGACACTTGCATTAGAAGTTGTGTCTTGATTACGCAAACATCAAAATGGTGTCACTGCTTGATCAATCCACAAATTGGAGTCATTTAGGGCAATATTTTAATAGAAATTGTGTCCTGAAATGCTTATTTTATCTCAATATCTGATCAAAACACTTAAGTTTCAGGAATGTGAAGTTTTTAGGAAAGCATGGACACTATATCGCAACAAGGAACAAAAAGGCCGAAAAGAACGAAGAAATGGAGGCCTGAGGATCGCCGAGTCCTCTTGGCAATTCGCCAAAGGGTCTCACTTTGCCTTTTGTTCCAATGTTTTGAGCCCTGAAAAGTAGGATCAAGTCGGTGGAAAAAAGGAGCAGTCGGCACATCACCGAGAAGTTCTGCGAACAAGTACTATGTTTCCCAATGACCCAAAGCACAACGATGCCGAAGGATGGTGCAAAACGGCGATGAACTACACTAAAGGGAGAATTGCCGAGTTGATCGGTGATTCCGACGAATGTCACCAAATGGTCCGCTGCAACACAAATTTTTGAAAACTATAAATACTCGTTGAGAGTTATAGCATAGTATCAAATTTTTAGTGTGAAAAACAATTATTTTAATTTTTGTATAGAAAAGTACTTTTTGTTTTTGCTTTGAGTTTGAAAGGATTTTGGAAACTTGAAGAAGAAGAGGGTTTCTTCCCCAAGGATTTAGTCTTGGGTATCTTGATTTCTTCATTCTTGGCATGTAACAAGACTTAAAACTTCATACCCATTTGAATGCAAGCTCATTTAGGTATAAATTTCTATCTCATGATGTGTGGCTAAAAAACCCCATTCTTAGGGTGTGATGTAGCAAATATGGGTTAATATTGTTGTCGGGTCATGCTTGTTGATAGTTTAAATTTAGTTTAAAGCTCATTTTGTCCTGTAGTTGTTGTTGAATCTAATGGATTTGCAGTTTCAAATACAAATTCACGCATGTGTTTTTGGCTTGCTCGATAGAGAAGTCGCGAAACCAAAACCACTAGATTGATGGCCTAAGGAGTGGGTCGACCTGAGGCTCAGCCCGTATTCCGGGGACATCCCAAGAATCTCCCTCTCATTGATTAGATTTCCTTGTTGATTTTGCTAATTTTATCTTACTTGTGAAAAAATCCCATTTGATATTTGACACTTTTGTGTCACCCCCTTTAATTTACAATGTTTTTACTTGTTAATGTCTTTAACTACGACTAGTTAGAATTTTATTTTATTTTTCTATAAATTCTCAAAACCACTATTTTGGGACGATTCCAACCCTTGGTTGGGTTATTACACTATAGCACGATCGTAAACACTTGAATCGATAGTAGTGTCGTTGGTCACGATAAGCATAAAAGAACTGGCGCCGCTGCCGGGGAATGGAGTTATTTGAATTTTTTTAGATTAGTAGAGTTTTTGTTCTTCTTAGTTGTAGTTTACTTACATAATTTTTAGTTTTGTCTAGCTTATTTATGTTTTAAGACAAGATAATGATTATACATGACGGAGATGGTGAACCAATGGAGCACTTCCCAGGAGAACTGATGAGGTTCAGGGATCGCATCCTGACTTTCAAGCATCTAGAAGAAGAACTTTTTCATGAGTCGTAGCTAAGGTTTAAAACACTATTAATGCAATGCCCAACTCATGAGATCCCTGATCAAGTCCTACTGGAATGCTTCTATTGTAGTCTAAATCCCAAAAACAAAGGATTAATCGATCGACTCATTCTAGATGGCCTTGACAGATACTCCTATGAGACCGCAACAAAACTCCCTGACCTTGTGGCTAAAACCATCAAGGATACTGAGAAGGACCAACAATTAATCATCTTGTTGGGCCAGATGGATAACTTGACCCAAAAGGTCGAGGAACTGGAGGTAATGTCCAAAGAAAAGAGAAAATGCATGCCACCTACCCAACAGGGAAGATCTATGGACATTGAAAATAAATGTATCAAAGATATGTTAGTAACCACTCTCCAAAAGCGAAATGAGCAATATAGAGTGCTAGAAGAGATGAGGGAAAATGTAGAAGTGCTAAACCAGATGAGCGGTTCTCACTCTAGATCTATCCAGCTAATTGAAACTCTCTTGGGTCATGTAATTCCTCATCTCCATCAGACACAAGGCAAGGGGTTTCCAAATGATGTTTTGGCTAACCTCAAAAGTGAAATTTAGGTGTTAACCCACATAGTGCCACGACGTTAACTAAGGGGCTATTTGGGAGGCAACCCAAAACCCTTAACTACTTTAATTATGTTATTTTTCAAATAAAAGTGTTTGGCATTTGTAGGATTGGGCATGAAGAGTTCGTGAAAAGTATAGGATGAATTACACAAGCTCAATTGGTGAATCACCGACTAGATAGGTGACCCCGATAAAGACCTCCGTTTGGATTCTTATTTTGTCTAAGGGTCCTGTAAAACTTGGTGAGAAAGATAAACACTCGGCGGATCGCTGAGTGGTGGAGAAAATTCAACTAATGTCACCGAATGGGTGAGATCGGGATGGTTTTTATAAAACCATGGGTCTAGACTTTCAACCTTTTTCATATTCTCTCACACTCGATTTTCCCAAAATTGCACCTACTTAATATATTCAGAATTTTTGCACCTCGTATGTGTTTTAGCTGCTTTAGTAGTACTTGGATCTGTACTAACCTTCTGCCTAGCATCATAGTCTTGACCTAATCTACCTAAAAGGTTAGTCCTCCAACCATGTATTAAAATGTGATATTTATACTCCCATTGCAAGTAATGTTATCCTATGTTGTGTGTTGTGCCTTTCTGATAAATCTAGACTATTCAGCAGGCTTAGGCGAGCTCGCTGAATCACTTGGCGGTTTACCATTTGACCCCAGCTCACCTTTAATCTTATGCTACGTGTAAGTCAGTGTTCTGTAATTTTCGACCAGAAATCTTGATAGCAAAAAATTCTACTTGGTTGCAATTTGTCTGCACCCTTAAAACTTTTTGCACTGCATCCTTCGGCGGATAAAATTTTGCTCGCCAATGCAACTTGGCCACTCACCGATCTATTCGGCGAGTTTATCTGAAAATGCGTTCCTCTTAATTTTATTTAGTTGTTTTAACTCCTTCCAAATTCTTTGCAGAAATGGCTAGATCTAAAGCTACAGGAAAGCTGCAGGAAGAAGCAAGCCACCTCAAGGTAAATTAAAAAGGATTTCAATCAATGAGGATGCATATGCATTTAGAATAAAAGTTGCTAAACTTACCACAACTGGCGAAAAAGGGAAGGGCAAACACAAGACCCTTGAATTATCAGATGTGAGCACTGACAGTAATGGCATTTATATAAATGACCCCAACTAATCTAAAAGCAAAGGTGTGGGTTCTGATGAGGAAGATCTACTAATCTCACAGAGGAATGAGCGGCGAATTAAAAAGCTGAATGATTCATTCAGGGCCAGGATTCCCCAGCCTACCACTACTACACCTCCAGTTCCTGAGAAGGCAATGGTATTGGCACCTTTAGTACAAGGTCCTCAGCCTAAATCAACAAATCAAGTAAAGGATAAGGGGTTGAGGACAATTTTGGAGGAAAAGCGTTTGTCCATAGACGGGTTTATAGAAAGATACCAAGAGATAATGGAGTGTTTGAGATACCAAAAGTTCCAAATCATCACCAAACCCCGTGGCCCTTATATTCCAAATTGGGTAAGAGAGTTCTACAATGCATACATCGCACTAATACCCCAGAAAAAGCAACTAGCAGCAGCCTTCAAAGAAGTTGGCTATGTGGTTGTCAAGAGGGTGAAGTGTGATAATGATGAAATCAACGCAGTCTTGGGCATGCCCACAAATATTGGGGATCACTGCCAGTACTTGATAGAACAAAGAAGTTGGATGAGATGAAAAAGTGGTTAGCCCCACTAATGTCAAATAAGACTCCAAAGTTGGTGGCAAAATGAGTGCCAATTGAAAACAAAGAACTAAACATAGCCGTAAGGTTCTGGTTCGGTTTTATTAGCAGCACAATTATGCCATTCTAAAATGAGTCGATCCTTGGCATTGACAAGGCAACTTGATTGGGTTACGTCATAGAAAAGACTCAGATAAACTTGGGTACAATCATTGCTTCAAAGATATTCACGCGTGCAAGATAGAGACGAACATCACTTCCATTTCCAGTCTTGATCAAAGAATTATGCAAACGAGCCTGGGTGCCTCGAGATGCCAAGAAGGATGTAGAAGTGATGCCCACAGCCTTTACTAATATTCAAAAGATCGAAGTCGAGTACCTTAAGGATCAAATAGAAAGGAAAAAGGAAAGCATCGGTGGAGTTAGTAAACAAAAAATCATCGCCTGTAGAGGCATCTTTTCCTACTCCAGCCCCTGGGCCTTCAGGTATATCCATTGCAACTGTTACTCCTACTGATTCTCCAAGTTCCTCTACTATATCAAGATCACCAAGAACCACCACTATTGTTGTTGTTTCCCGACTTCCACTCACACCGGTGTCCCTACTCCGAATGGGACAGCTGGTCCTAGCTACTGATCATTAAGCTACTAGACTAGAGGCCTCTGTTCTAGGCATGATCCAGATTGCCCTAACTGATGCTGTGAAACCTCTAAACACTACCATTGATGCCCTAACAACCACGATAGTGGTGTGTGAGCACAACAAAGGGTCCACAGAGAAAGTGACAGCCTTAAAAGCCATCATTGCTGAACTGTGAAAAGATGTAGACCACCTTTTCCACCGATATGTCCATTTTTTTTTTGGAACAGTGGCGATCCCAGACATACCTGAGATGCCTCAGACAACAACTGGATATGGGGATAGTGTGAAGTAGATAACCGACCCTGAATCAAAAGAAGGGACTCAATAAGAGATATTTGAGGAAGCTGCAGTAGACCACACAGCTGAAACTAAAGAAATCATGATAGATGTTGTTGTGCAGGCTTCCTTGTAAAAGACTCCTACTGTTGGATCCAACGAAGCTGGTCCTTTTGGAAGTCACTCTAGGCACTGCAGCCTAGACAAACGGAGCGATAGATTAGCCAGGATCCCCTCTTTACCTTCCTCTTTCAAATAATTTGATACTTTTATTTGCATTTGAGGACAAATTGCATTTTATTTGTGGTTGGGTTAGACCCACACCTTTTGTGTGCTACTTTTGCTCATGTTCTATGTTTATATTTGGGTTGTTCTACTTTAAAATTGTGTTTTATCTGTTTCTGTGGATGATTGAGCTCGAGGCTCCGCTTATTTTTAATTGCAAAATGATTTTGACCCTTTCAAATTTTTTTGATTTTTTCGCACATTTCTGCCACCTCTCATGTGTTTAATGTGGTTGTTCTCTTGCAAAAATTCGAGTCTCGGTTTTGAAACAATACCGATGACTTGAATAGTGTTCACAATCGAACGGACATTATTGTACGGCTACGATGAGGCCAAATGAAGTTGCATGGACAATATGTGAAATCTTTGCATCTCATTATGACTTGCCTTGTATCAAATTGATTCTCTTGCAATGATCATTGCACACTAGAGAAAGTGTGGAGTCTTGTTTAGCTTGTAGTGTCAATGCCTAGTGTGGTGAGCTTACCTGTGAAATATGCATGATAGATCATAGAATATGCCTCGTTGGTCCGGTCAACTGAGTGATGCTATCTCTCGATATGATCTTAGGCAACTTCTATGAGTGTAAGCCAATTTGACGTATACCTCTTTTGTGACCTACCTTATGAGCGTGTGAGTCTACCTTGAACACCCTTTGTGCCATACCTTTCTTTGGAAGAAACTTGATGAAAACTAGACATTTCTTAATGCATCATCCATAATCCTCATGAAGTTGTGGTTACTTTGAATAGTCAACTTAGGCCAAAAGCTTAAGTTGGGGGTGTGGTGAAAAGAGAAGACAAATCAAGAAGTGCAAGAAAGTCTATCCTACACATGGTTTTGAGGAAAATGGAACCCCACCATATAAAAAAAAGACATAAGAGAGAAAGAAAAAGAATGAAAAAGAAAAGTTGTGGAATAAAGTTGAAAAATGAAAGGGGGTTCCCAAACAATCCATGGAAAATGAATAATAGGATGACTTATAAGAACTAATGAAAATGATGAAGGATGAAGGATGAAGGAAAGGAAGTGTTGTGAGCACAACATCTCATGAGGATGAAAGTCACTGAGCCTAAATGGTCATACCTTTACACCCAGCCCCATTACAAGCCTTAAAAAGACCTTTTTGATCATTAGTGAGCTGAAACAAATGTCGATTGGAAAATACGGGCAAACCTAGGGGTGAAATCATGAATTATTTTCATCTTTGTGAGTGTGAGCATTGCCTATGATTCCTAAACTTTAAATGATTAAATCATATTGTGCGAATATGGAATAATTCTTTTTGTGAGGGCATTTGAACACTATAGTTGAGCTTGAACTTACATTTTAAGCTACTATTGTGAGGATGAAATTCATTGATATTGGTGAGTCACAACTTGAATCTTTAAGTGCACATCTGATCTTTGCATAAGTAAATTGAGCCTTGTTGTGTGCAGTCATGATTAAGTCTTGTGTAACACTGTTCGAGACACCTTTATTGAATGGCGGAGTTTGCTTGACGACAATCAAAAGTTTAAGTTGGGGGTGTTTATGAGTCCACAAATTGGACTCATTTATGGCTATATTTTAATAGAAATTGTTTTCTCGAATGCTTAATTGATCTCAATATATGATGAACACCGTTAAGTTTTATGTATGTGAAGTTTTTAGGAGAGCCTGGACACTACATCACAAAAAGGAATGAAAGGGCTGAAAAGAACGAAGAAATGAATGCATGAGGATCGCAGACTCTACTTGGCGAGTCGCCGAATGGTCTCACTTCACCTTTTGTACTAGTATGCTGAGCTGTGAAGGGAAGGATCTAGTCAGGGGAAAAAAGAGCATTCGGGGCATCGCCGAGAAGTTCTACGAAGCAGAACTATGTCACCCAATGACCCAGAGCACGACGATACCGAAGGATGGTGCAAAATGGTGATGAACTACACTGAAGGGTGAATCGTCGAGTTGATAGGCGATTCTGACTAATGTCGTCGAATGGTCCTCTGCAGCACAAATTTTTGAAAACTATAAATACTCGTTGAGAGTTATAGCTTAGTATCAGATTTTTAGTGTGAAAAACAATTATTATAATTTTCGTATAGAATAGTACTTTTTATTTTTTCTTTGAGTTTGAGAGGGTTTTGGAAACTTGAAGAAGAAGAGGGTTTCATCTCCAAGGATTTGGACTTGGGTCTGTTGATTTCTTCACTCTTGGCCTGTAAGAAGACTTAAATCTTCATACTCATTTGAATGCAAGCTCATTTAGGTATAAATTTCCATCCCTTGATGTGTGGCTAAAAACCCCCATTCTTGGGGTGTGATTTAGCAAATATGGGTTAATATTGTTGTTGGGTCTTGCTTGTTGATAGTTTAAATGTAGTTTAATGGTGATTTCATCTAGTAGTTGTGGTTAATCTAATGGATTTGTAGTTGGAAATACAAGTTCACTCATGTGTTTTCGGCTTTCGAGAGAGAGAAGTTGCGAAACCAAGACCACTAGATTTTTGGCCTAAGGAGTGGGTCGACATGAGGCTCAGCCCGAGAGCGTGAGCCCTAGTCCCATATCCTAACACTCATCTCGAAAGAATGAGTGGGGTAAGGCGTAGGCTGGTCATCATGCGGCAAGTGGGTGTCCGAGAGGAACCTATTCTATCGAAAGCATATACCCAATAATTTAGATTAACCCGTATTCCAGTCACATCCCAAGAATCTCCCTCTCATTACTTAGATTTCCTTGTTGATTTCGCTAATTTTAGCTTACTTGTGACGAAACCCCCACTTGATATTTGACACTTTTGTGTCACCCCCTTTAATTTACAATGTTTTTACTCGTTATTGCCTTTAGCTACGACTAGTTAGAATTCTCAAAACCACTCTCTTGGGACGATCCCAAGACTTGGTTGGGTTATATACTATAGCACGATCGTAGACACTTGAATCGAAAGTAGTTTCGTTGGTCAAGATAAGCATCACTGCCGTGGAGTGGTGTTATTTGAGAATTCTTAGATTAGTAGAATTTTTGTTCTTCTTAGTTGTAGTTTACTCACTTAATTTTCAGTTTTGCTTTGTTTGCTTGTGTGAATATTTCAGAAAACATAACTGTTAATGGTAGCAACGGTAGCCAGGTGGGCTACCAAGACGACATCGGAAATTGCAACGATGTCCAAGGGCTCAACATCAATGGCCCCTATCTCATGGGAGGTATTTGAGCTATCTGATTACCTCCAGCCGAGGGAAATGCAGTGTTCCACATAACAAGTACTATGTTACAACTCTTGCAACTAAAGGGACTTTTCAGTGGGTTGGCTCATGCGGATCCTCACAAGCATCTTTGAAACATCGTGGATGTTTGCGGACCATTCCCGTTCAAAAACATAGGAGTCACTTTGGTTAAGATTATTCCCTTTCTCATTGAAGAGAGAGGCGTGCAAATGAATGGCCGAGTTGCCGCGTGAATCCATCATTTCCTGGGAGGAATTGGTAACCGCATTTCAAGTATGATTTTTCCCTCCCTCGAAGATTATGACCCTTCGGGATAGCACTCAGAGCTTTAAGCATCTAGAATGAGAGACTCTGCACAAAACTTGGTTACAGTTCAAAAAGTTGGTGCTTCAATGCCCAACCCATGGTTTGCCTAATAATGTGCTACTTCAGTACTTTGATCGGAGTTTGGACTCGGTAAACAAAGGGGTTGCTTACCAACTTTCACTTGGAGGCTTAATGCAGCAGCCATATGTAGAAGCAGCCCAACTTTTAGATGGCATGACAACCATCAACAGAGTGTGGTACACTTGCGAGGACCAAGTCTCTCCTCTCACCTTTAAGCTATCTAAGGAGCAGATTGAAAAAGATCATGAGAGAGACCAGAAAATGGCCAAGATCATGACACAGCTTGACATTTTATGCAAAAATGTCACGGGAGCTGGTGCCCGTGGTGTAAATGTCGTGGGGGTCGGGTGTGCAAATCCTAAGGAGATGAAGTTTGAAGACTTGTATAACGAAAAGGTAAATTTTCTAGCCAACCAAGGCGGTGGCTATCGTTCAAAAAACCCAAGGCAGGGTGGTAACCGAGGTTGGGCTAGAGACGAAGTTTGGAAGGATTGAGATCATAAATGGAGGGACCGTAACCCGAACTGGAAGGATGTGGAGAAGGATAGATATGTGCCTCCACATGTCGGCCAAAAGACCAAGGACTCGGAAGGTGGTAGGTTTGAGGATATGTTCTCACGTATTCGCAACTAAGTTGAAGGGTAAGACAAAATGTTAAAAGGCATGAAAAAAGATGTGTCCACCCTTAGCCAGACTGTCACCTCCCATTCATTTTCGATCAAGTAGTTAGAGACCCAAATGAGTCATATCATGTCTCATCTCAATCCGAGATAGCAAGGGGGTTTTGCTAGTGATACGATGCCTAACCCCAAGAATAAGGTTTGAAGGTGGACTTGCATCGTGCCACGACGTTAACCAAGGCGTTGTTTGGGAGGCAACCCAAAACCCTTTCATTGCTTTATATTGGTTTTAGAAATAATGGTGTGTTAATTGTGCAAAATTATGTTTGGAAAGCACTTGGAAAGAAATAGATTGGCGAGTGAAATGTTCGGTGGTGAGTCACCAAAGTATTAGGTGACCAGACTCACACTGCCATTTGATCCAACCAAGTTTGGGTTTGGGGTTTGTAAAACTTGGCGGGCCCAAAGAAATGATTGGCGAGTCGCTGATCAGCTCGGCGAACCCAGTTTGTATCGCCGTTGGATTCCCAAATTAATTGGGAGATTCTGTAAAAATTGGTGAAGAATGTGATTGCTCGACGTTATGCCGAATAGTTTGGCGCTCAAGACTAATTTCGCCGACTGGTCAAGAACTAGATGGTTTTTCAAGCCAAAGATTTAAAAGTTTCAATCTCCTACCCTCTCCCTCATTTTCAAACTTTACAAACTCACACCTAGTTTTACTTTCAATATCGTTGCATCTCTATTTTAATTTGGTTGTGGAATTGTGCTCGAATTTGGATTACGTTGCCGTTTAGAATTTGAGTAGCATCTTAATCGGCATCTAAGGTTGGTTTCCGAGCCCTAAATTCCTTTTATCAAAAGTTGTGCTCAAAAGCAATGTCATTACTTCGATAATGTGTGATGGTCCTCTCTAGTAGAATTAGAATTTTTGTTTGCTTTCTTTGATTCGATAATATTGACCGTACTGAGTTAAATAGTTGTTTCCTGAAAATTGTGTCCTATAGTGGATGAAAAATTATGGGTTATGCATAAGTGTCGTTGGGTCTGAGCATAATTTGGCTATTGCATATTTTGATTTTTCTTTCAGGGTTTGCAGGGTTGAATTCGAGAAGATGGATTGAAAATAGTTACATTCAACAATTTGGCGAGCTGGGTTGAGCTCGCCGAACCACACATCGGTTCACCCAACTTCCCCATCTCACCTTTAATTTAATGATATATGTACTATTGATTCTGTAACTTTCGTCGAGAAGCCTAATGTCGACGAACGCACTCGGGGTCTCACCGAAAGACCTCTTGTTCACCCTTTGTCTGCACCCTTGTATCCCCTATGCACTGCACTCAGCGAATCTACTATGTGGTTGCGCGTTTTGCCAATTGGTTCGGTGGAGTTTTTCTGCAGTTGAACCTCTATGTTTTTGTTGAGATATTTTCTAACTCCTTCCCGAAGTTTTGCTGAAATGGCTAGACAAAAAATAGTTGGAAGAAATAGGCCACCCAGACATATAATAGCGAAAAATTTCAGGAAAGGTACAAGTGAAACGAATCCTCCCAAGACGGGAAGTGAGGGAAAAAAGCCTAGTTCCAGCAAGAGATCTATCCCCCCGAGATCCCACTGTCCCTTCGTGGACTCGTGAATTCTGCACAGCTATATATTCCTTCTTGATGGCTCATGACTTGGACAATTTCAGCAAGCCAGTAGCCACTGAACCTTCTGACGTAGCTCCGGGGACTATTATTCAAGTCTAGACTGACACATCGGGCACTCGTGCCCAGACAAATGGAGCGACTGTGTGGATAGGATTTTTCTCTACCTCCATGTCTGTCTTTCTTTATTCTAAATTTTGGATATTATGTTAATTATTTTTTATGACAAATTGCTTTTAATTGTGGTAGGGTGAAGCCCACCTTAGTGTTATATTCCTGAATTGTGTTTCGTTTATGTATTTGGATTGTAAGCTATAATTATGTTAAATGCTACTTTCGTGGACGGTTTGAACTTGTGGCTTCGTGTTTTAAATTGCAAAAATGATTTTGACCCTTCATAAAAGATTTTGCCACCCCATTTGTGTTGAATGTGGTTGTTCCTTCGCAAATTTGAGTACCAGTTCTGATCAATACCAATGACTTAGATAGTGCTTATAATCGAACAAACAGGAATGTGCAGCTACAATGAGGCCAAATGAAGTTGCATAGACAATATGTGAACTCTTTGCATCTTGTTGTGACTTGCCAATGATCAAATCGAGTCTCTTGTGATGATCGTTGCACACTAGCGAAACTGTGGAGTCTTGTTTGACTTATAGTATCAATGTCTAGTGTGATGAGTTTACCTGTGAACTATGCATGATAGATCCTAGAATTTTCCCCATTGGTCCGGTCAACTAAGTGATGCTATCTCTTGATATGATCTTAGGCAACTTCTAAGAATGTGAGCCAATTTGACATATACCTCTTGTGTGGCCTACCTTGTGAGTGTGTGAACCGCTTTTGAACACCCCTTGAGCCTTACCTTTCTTTTGAAGAAACTTGATGAAAACAATGACCTTCTTTATCCATAACCCGTAATCCTCATGAAGTTGTGGTTAATTGAATACCCAACTTAGGCCAAAATCCTAAGTTTGGGATGTGGTGAAAAGATAAGAGCTAGTCAAGAACTGCAAGGAAAGTCTCCTTCAACCCATGGTGTTGAGAAAAATGGAACCTCTACATAAAAACAAATAAATAAATAAAGAAGAGAGAAAAAGAAAAAGAATGAAAAAGAAAGTTGTGAAATAAAGTACAAAAGAAATTTCCAAAACAATCGATGGAAAGTGAATAACATGATGACTTATGAGAACTAAAGAAAATGATGAAGGAAGAGGAAAGGAAGTTTTGTGAGTCCCACAATTCATGAGGATGAAAGTCACTTACCCTATATGACCATACANTTGTGAGATAAAGTACAAAAGAAATTTCCAAAACAATCGATGGAAAGTGAATAACAGGATGACTTATGAGAACTAAAGAAAATGATGAAGGAAGAGGAAAGGAAGTTTTGTGAGTCCCACAATTCATGAGGATGAAAGTCACTTACCCTATATGACCATACATTTGCACTCAGCTCCATTACAAGCCTTGAAAAGTCCTTTTTGATCTTGAGTGAGATAAAGCAAGTATTGATTGGAAAATACGGGCAAACCTATGGGTGAAATTATGCATTGTGTTATTCTTTGTGAGTGTGAGCGTTGCATCTGATTTCGAGGCTTTAAACTATGAACTATTGTGTGCATATGGAATCATTCTTTGTGTGAGGGAATTTGAACACTACAGTTGAGCTTGAACTTGCATTTGAAGAAAGTATTGTGAACTCGAGATTCTTTCATAATGGTATGTCACAACTTGAAACTTTGAGTGCACATTTGATCCTTGCATGATTAAGTTAAGTCTTATTGTGTACATTTATGATTGATTCTTGTATAGCACTATTTGAGACACCTTTTCTGAACACCTAAACTCAAGTTTGCTTGAGGACAAGCAAAAGTTTAAGTTGAGGGTGTTGATGAGTCCACAAATTGGACTCATTTAGGGCAGTATTTTCATAAAATTAGTGTCTTCAAATGCATATTTTGTGTCAATATCTGATGAAAACCCTTAAGTTTCAGGTATTGGGAGTAGGAGGGAAAACATGGACACTACTTAGCAAAAAGGAACAAAGACAACTGAAAGAACGAAGAAATGAAAATCTGAGGATTGCTGAACTCGTTTGGCGAGTCGCCAAAAGGTCTTATCCTCGCCTTATATTCTAGTGTGTTGAGCCCTGAAAGAAAGGATAAAATCAGCGGTAAAAAAGAGCAGTCAGCGTGTCGCCGAGCAGTTCCGCAAAGCAGTACTATGTCGCCCAATGATCCAAAACACGACGATGCTGAAAGATAGAACAAGATGGCGATAAACCTACCAAAGGGTAGATCGCCGTGTTGATCGACGATCTCGACTAACGGCACTGAATGATCTGCAGCAGCACAAATTTTTGAAAACTATAAATATTTGTTGAGAGTTGTAGCTTAATATCATATTTTTAATATAGAATTTTTAACATAGAATTTTGAGTTCTATGTTTGGAGAGGATTTTGAGAACTTGAAGATTCAAAGAGTTTCAACTCCAAGAATTTGGACTTGGGACTTGTGGATTCTTCACTCTTTGCTTGTTTTGAAACTTATATCTTCATACCCATTTGAATGCAAACTCATAATGGTATAAATTTCTATCTCTTTTACATGTCTAGCTAAAACCCAATTTTTGGGGTGTGATTTTGTGAATATGGGTTAGATTATCTGTTAGGTCTTGCTTGTTGATGATTTGTTTGTTGTTTAGATGTGATTTTGTTTAGTAGTTGTGGTGGAACTTAATGAAATTGTAGTTGCAAATACGATTTCACCTTTTTGTTTTCGGCTTGCGAGAGCGAGGTCGTAAAACTAAGACTACTAAATTGATGGTCGGTGGGATTGAGTTGACATAAGGTTGAGGTCGAGATAGTGAACCCTAGTCCTTCTCCCACACACTCAGCTCAAGAGAGTGAGTAGGCTAAGGCATAGGCTGTTCTTCATGCGGCAACTTGGTGTTCGAGAGAAACCGAGTTTATTCGGAGTAAGTTGCTCGTGAGAGAATTTACCCCCACTATAGTCTAGCTTAATCACAAATATTCAACGAATTTATTATCAAAAGCATGTACCTAATAGTTCAATTCATCCCGTATTCCTATCACATCCCAAGAATCCAATCTCCTTGATTAGTACTCTTTGCATTTTTGTTGTTTTTGCTTACTTGTTACAAACCCTTATTGATAATTGACGCTTCTGTCACCCCTTATATTTAACATGTTTATATTCGATAATGTTTTTAGCTATGACTAATTAGAACATAATTTTATTATTCTATTAATTCTCAAACCCACTCCATTGGGACTCGACCCCAACCCTTGGTTGGGTTACTTCACTATTGTACGATCGTAGACACTTGCATTGGAAGTTGTGTCTTGATTACGAATACATCACTCTATACTCGTGTCATTCAGGTTCTGAGAGGGTATCTATTGTATATAGTTTTGGGTCTTCCTACCATTTCTAATTTTTCTTATTGTTAGTATTATTTTTTTATTTAATTCTACCCTTGTACTCATTACTTGTCATTTTGTGTACGGGTTCGCTTACCTACTGGTGGATTATAGTATGTGCCATCATGACTTGGGTGTTTAGGTCATGACACTTCATTTCCTTCTCTTTTTTTCTTTTTCCTTTTTCTCCTCTGGATGCAACTTTGGGAGTAATATAAAGCAATCTTTTTCATTGTGTCCCAGATTGCAATAGTTTGGGATATAATCATATCTAATTGGAATCCACTTATCCACCACCTCCATGACGTCTTTATTAATCCCACATTAATCCTCATTGGTAATTTACCTAACAAATCCACTTTCACCTTGACCGTAACGCAACTAGGTTTTGTCTTCTTGTGAGTCGCCATGTCAACCTCTGAAGGTCTTCCTACTTCCGCAGCTAGTGAGAAGATTGTTTCGTTCCAAAATAAGGTTAGATGGTAGTGTAGGTAATGAAATGCATGCTATTACCATTGTGGTCTCTTCTTCCAGATCGAACATGGAATCCCACTTTAACGTCCTCACTGGATATGACCAGTATTTGTGAGTGACATAGAATTGTGGTTTTCATAGAAGATTCTCATCATCCTCCAAATATGATGCTCTTATCAAAACATATTTGTTGCTAAGCAGTCCACTATTGACTTCTCCCTTCAATGCACATTGTTTTGGAATCCAAGTTCTCAGATCTTGCATGTTCGTCCACCCATATGCGAATTTCCCTTTGACAACATACTGTAAATCCTCTTCCAATATCATGTGGGATATATCCTCCTCTTCCAATATGGATAATAAGAAACACGGTAAGAAACATACGAGTAGAAAATTAAGAAAAATAAGAATAAAATTAAACAAATTATATCCGGAATATAAACAACTTAATATCACAAAAACTGATAACGAAAAATTAAATCAATTAATAGATAATATATCTAAAATAGAATATAAATATATTCAATACTTAAAAATACAATGAATAACAAGAATAGCGAATATAGACAAAAACTTAATGAAGTAATTATGGAAAAACGACAAGAATTAGAACATAGGCAAAATATACTTAATAGTAATATATTTGCAGGAATTTGTCAGAAATCTATACTAGCACAAAGAAAGACTATTTTTTATCTAGAAATACAAATAAATAACTTAGAATATAAACTACAACATAATTTATAAATGAATAAAGAAGAATACGCAATAGATGAAAAAACATATGAAAATTATGACGGATTAAAAATAAAGATAATATTTTCTAATCTAGGAAGAAGATATAAGAAAATAGGTGATAATATAAGTTTAATGTTAGAAAAAGAAACGGTAAAACTAGAAGATAGTTTAACTGCTATGGTAAGAATAACAAAAGAAAATGAAGAAATAGATAGAAGAACGGAAATTGAAAAAATAAAACAACAAGCAAAAAAGGAAGTACAACAATTAGAAGAAGTAAAAAATACTAAAATAATAGAGCTAGAAAAAGAGCTAGCAATATTAAAAGAAATGTATGAAATTAAACAAAAAGAAAAAGAACAAAAAACAAAATTAGCAAATGAGATAATTAAAATTAAAGAAAAATTGCAATTACAAGATGAATTAGAAGAAAAAGAAGAAAATAACCAAGATAATCTACCCGAAATAAGAGTTGATGAAATAAACGATGATGATCTAGAACAACATTCGGAAACAAGTGAAACATATACGGAACTTTTAGCAAATATAGATAATACAAAGAATTTAGAAGTAAATGCAGAAGACGTAGACATGGACGAAAAACCTAGCACATCAGGAGTAAAAAACCCAAAAAATTTTAATCCAAAATATTATAATAAAAATTATGAACAATATAATAAAGAAAAAACTACATGGGATAAAAGATTAAATAAAAAATGGACGCCTAAACCAATAACTGGACAACATGAATTTTTAGATTTAGACTGTGTAGCAGACATAAATAAAACAATCCAATTATGGGTAGGATACATATCAAAACAATTAATAGATAACAAGATAGTAATAGCAGAGGCACCAGGATACATAGAAAGAACAATTATAGGAACAGTAAAATTATGGCTACAAAATTTAACAAATGAAAGCTTAACAACTTTAAGAAATAATAAAAAATTTGATGGTGAAATAGCCACTACAACCATGGAAATATTATATAAATACGAAATAGCTATAAGAAATGAATTTAGTAGTATGACAACAGAGGTAGAAGAACAAAATAAAGAAAAAATCATAAATCGGAATCTAATGACAAAATTAGCAATATGTAATATGTGTTACATAGATGAATATACATGTGCATTTAGAGAATACTATTATAAAGGAACATATAGCATAGAAGAAGGTAAAGAAATAAGAAAATTATATTTTACAAAATTACCAGAACCTTTTAATTCAAAAATAATAAAAAGTTGGAATGAAGCAGAATTAACAGATACCTTAGGAGCTAGAATAAAATTCTTACAACGATGGTTTATAGAACTATGTGAAAAACATAAAGAAGAAATAAAAATGGAAAAAATATTAGTAAAAAACTTGGCATGTTGCAAAAATAAGACAGCACCCCAATTTGGTTGTACGGATAGATATTATAAAAATAAAAAGAAATATAATAAAAAATATAGATCAAAATATAAATATAAAAAACCAAGAAGAAGGTACTATGTAAAAAACTACAAAACCAAAAGACCATATAGACCAAAAAGAAAACTAACGGAATGTACTTGTTATAATTGTGGAAAATTAGGACATATAGCTAGAGATTGTAAATTACCTAAAAATCCAAAGAAAAAACAAATATCAGAAATAATAATAGACGATGAAAAATATACACAAATAGAGTACGTAGATTATGAATTAGAAAGCAATGATAGTATATATGAATTATCGGAAAATGAAATAGAAAATAGCTCAGTAATAGAATCGGATAATGAATACGATATCAATGACTGAAAAAGATATACAAATAATAACTAAAGAAAAATATCAAGATGAAGAATCGACAGAACAAAAAATAATATTTGATAATAATATATTTGAGCAAATAAAAGGAAAAGAATTAGACCTAAGTGTAGCAAAAATATTCGAAATACCAACAATAAGAAACTGGTTTAAACGACAAAAAGAAGAATATTACGTAGTAAGTCAAAGAGAACATATCATAGATTGCAAATACACTAAAGGAAAAGCTAAAATACCAATAATAAATAAACGAATAATAAATAAAGAAATACAAGATATTAAGGCTAAAAATCCAATTAAATATGTACATTTAGGAGGAACAGAAATATTAATAAAAGCATGTTTTAGAGAAGGAATAGATACACCCATAGAAATATACTTAGCAGATGATAGAATTATACAACCTATAGAAAAAAGCATAATAAGTGCGGTAAAAGGTAACCTCATATACCAAAAATTTAAATTTATAATAAGTGCTAATTACTCAGTAGCAGTAAATGACAGAAATATAGATAAATCATTAGTATTATATTGGAAAATGTCAGGAATAGAACTAGCCCCGGGAAGTAAAATATTTACAGCTAGATGTAAAAACTTATATGTTTTAACGACAAAACACAAAATAACAGCAAAAAATAAAATAAATAAAATAAAAATAGAAGATCCCTTTGAAAGAATAGTTACAGTCATAGATAAAAATGATTATAGTTATAATGAAATTGATATAGAAGAAGATTTAGAAATAGTAAAAGAAAGACTAAGCACATCGAAAAGAATAAACAATGAGATACCCCAAATATCATCAAAAATGAGTACCTCAAGGAGAATAGATAAAACCCCACTAAAATCAATGGAAGAAGACATAAAACCATATCATTACTACATCACGGGAATAATGGAACAACGAAAATATTTAATACTAATAGATACAGGACGAGAAGAAAATTATATTACAAGAGAATTAGTGACGGAAGATGAAATAATAACTATTGAACAATCATGCTCCGAACTACCAAAAGCATTAATATATACCGAAGAAACTACAGAAAAGGAAATAATCATCGGAGGAGTACCAATAGTGATAAAATTCAAAATATATCAAGGAAATGAAAATATCATCTTAGGAATAAAATGGTTAGAACAAGTAAAACCATATAATCTAGAAGACAAACAATTAACAATAAATTATGAAAATAAAAGGGTAATAATAAAAAGGACTTTAGTATGATAAAAATATGAAAATATATATACTTGCGAAGATAATAATAGAAGGATATTACAACCGATATTATACACCAATGATAGATACGGGAGCAGAAGCTAATATATGTAAATATAATTGTTTACCAGAAGATAAGTGGGAAAAATTAAAAACACCTATAGTAGTAACAGGATTTAATAATGAAGGAAGCATGATCACATATAAGGCAAAAAATATAAAAGTACAAATATGGGATAAGATATTAACTATAGAAGAAATATATAACTTTGAATTAACTACAAAAGATATGCTATTAGGAATGCCATTTTTAGAAAAATTATACCCACATATAATAACAAAAACACACTGGTGGTTCACGACACCGTGTAAACAAAAAATAGGAGCAAAAAGAGTAAATAATAAAAAACGAAAAACAACAGAATGGATAAAAGGAAGTGAAAAAATTACACAAAAATTAGAAAATATAAAAGAAGAAGACCCTAAAATAGAATTAATTATATTCTCTATAGATAAAGTAAAAATAATTCAAGATAAGTTAGAATTATTATATAGTGAGGATCCTTTACAAGGATGGGAAAAACATAAAACAAAAGTAAAAATTGAGCTAATTGATAATAACAGTATAATAACCCAAAAACCATTAAAGTATAATTTTAATGATTTAACCGAATTTAAGATACATATAGATGAATTACTAGAAAAAGGATATATACAAGAAAGCAATAGTAAGCATACAAGCCCGGCATTTATCGTAAATAAACATAGTGAACAAAAAAGAGGAAAAAGTAGAATGGTTATTGATTATAGAAATTTAAATGCAAAAACTAAAACATATAATTATCCGATACCAAATAAAATACTAAAGATAAGACAAATACAAGGATATAATTATTTTAGCAAATTTGATTGTAAATCAGGATTTTACCACTTAAAACTAGAAGAAGAATCTAAAAAACTAACAGCATTCACTGTACCACAAGGATTTTATGAATGGAATGTATTACCATTTGGATATAAAAACGCACCAGGTAGATATCAACACTTTATGGACAATTACTTTAAACAAATAGAAAATTGTGTAGTGTACATCGATGATATATTATTATATTCTAAGACACAAGATGAACATATAAGATTATTAGAAAAATTTATACACATCATAGAATATTCAGGTATAAGTCTAAGTAAAAAGAAAGCTGATATAATGAAAAATCAAATAGAATTCTTAGGAATACAAATTGATAAAAACGGAATAAAAATGCAAACACATATAGTACAAAAAATAATTAACTCAAATGAACAACTAGACACAAAAAAGAAATTACAATCATTCTTAGGACTAGTAAATCAAGTAAGAGAATACATACCAAAATTAGCAGAGAATTTAAAACCATTACAACAAAAATTAAAGAAAGATATAGAATATCAGTTTGATAAAAAAGACCAAATACAAATACAAAAGGTAAAATTATTATGTAAAAACTTACCTAAACTATACTTTCCAGATGAAAATAAAAAATTTACTTATATAATAGAATCAGATGCAAGTGAAAAAAGTTATGGAGGAATATTAAAATACAGGTATGATGACACTACGATAGAACATCATTGCAGGTATTATTCAGGAACGTTTAATAATACAGAAATAAAATGGGAAATAAATAGAAAAGAATTATATTCAGTATATAAGTGTTTATTATCATTTGAACCATATATTGTATATAACAAATTTATTATAAGAACAGATAATACACAAGTAAAATGGTGGCTAACAAGAAAAATACAAGATTCGGTAACAACAAAAGAAATAAGGAGATTGGTATTAAATATATTAAATTTTACATTTACAATTGAAGTAATAAAAACTGATAAGAATGTTATTGCAGATTACCTATCACGACAAAGCTACTCAGACTGAGACTGAGGAAGAAGATACAATCGAAAAGATACTCAAAGCTATTACTACACTTTGTACAAAAGTGGATAGTATGGACAACGAGATACAAAAGCTAAAGACTAATGAAGATAATCTGAAGTCTAAAGCTAGTCAGCAGCATGACTATAAAAATGCGGAGCTACGTCGATCGGAAGACGGAAAAAACCCAGAGCTAAAAGGAGACGATGGGAAACTCCTTAAAACCCATAATGTTTGTTTAAATACAGCTGCAGGTACAAGCAAACAAGTTAGCGATAAACAACATAAAAATGCGAACTTAAACCAGCTATTCGCAAAACCATTTACCCAAAGGACACCTAGACATATGTCCATAGAACCACAAACATCTACATACGCAGATAGTTTGCAAAACCAAAATGAGAAAAAGACATATAACTACATCACACGAACCTATATCGAAAATATACACAAAATCCAAACTTATTTAAACCGCAACCCCATATCAACTACAAAAGAACCAAACCAAAATTATTTGACACAAAAGTTACAAGGATATAACAAGTTAATTGCACGGCCAAAAACTAACGCTAATTTAGTAAGAACATGTTACAACTACGGACTGTTAAATACCGTATACACATACGACGGAGAAGAAGTTAGTGGAATACCGGAGCTACACAAAACATTTGTCACATACAAAAGAGTTACAAAAGGAAATTTGTTTTATATAAAATTCTATACAGCACCAACAGAGATATTATACGAGGAAATAAAACCTCCAATACAGGTTATCAAGATAGGACTGACTAACGATATGATTATACCCGAGGACATCGGACAACAAGAAAAGATATTCAAAATAGAGATACCAAGTTTTTATGCCAACAAAAGAATAATTGGTATATCAATTATCATACATGAGCTAGCAAATAATTATTTAAATGGAAACGCTATATGGAGTTATTACTCGAGAGATCAATTAATGATATATTCAAATTTAAGAGAACTACGAAGAACAGATATGGATGAAGTCCAGCGATGGATCTTATCATTATTAAAACCAGAGGAACGACCTACGACAAGAGCACTAAAAGCAGAATTTATTTCAGCAGAGTTATTAACGAGATATTGCAAGCTAATTGGTCACAAATACCCTGACCACATATGTTCGAAATGCAACGGAGAAGATAATATAATCCCAGACGTCCAGTTGGAATAAGAGATAAAGACGGAAGATGATAAGAATATAAATATGAAGATAAAAGGAAACACAAAAATGTGCTTAGCCACACAAAGCCAAAAGTAGATATGTAAAAGTTTTGAAATAAATAGTAGTCACATTATTAGGTACAAGTTAGTAGAAAAACTTAGTCAACATATGCATGTGCATTATTAAAGATATGTTGACAAGTGTAAAGTATGGGTAGTATATATTATTAAGAAGACAAGTGTGTATACATGTCGTAAATAGGATAGTGGTAGACAAAATAAGAACTATTCATGAATAGTAGTCATGAATAGTATTAGAATGTGTATGTCTATATATAGACGCAGTTGTAAAACTTTGAAAGGCAGGCAACGCCTAAATAAAAACTCTCCTTTCAAAAAACTCTCTTAAGATACTAATTACTTAAAAGTTAATGGATAAATCTGAAATCCAATCAGATATTTCAGATAGCATGGCTAAGCAAGAGGCAAAGGTATATTGTTCAAAATATATGCGGAACTAATTTCATATATTCCTGAATATCATATATATGATTGAATAAATTTATGTTAGTTATTATGTATTAGAATTATTTGAATCATGATTTCTAGTTTATTAGCACACTGGAAACAGGGAGAAAACTTCTATACTATGCCATCCTAATGTTGAAACCGGTAGGCGAGGAAGCCGTTTAGGGGAGTAAACAAAGTTGAGGCGCTGATAAGAAGAAAGTATCCGCTAAAGTACGATGCTAGTAGTGACAGGAAAACATGATAAAAATAATCTAGTTCATAATGATCTAATATGAATTTAATCAATTATGAATATGATAGGAAGGAATAATTTGAAATAAAAAATCTGCATAATAAAGAACATGACTACTTACCTTCATAATGAAATGATAAAAAACTATGAAACTTTAATATTATATATACTTAAAGATATAAAAATAATTGAATTAAGAAGAATCATATGGGAAAAAATATTTAATAACGAACCAGAAGATATATTGAACCAACAATGGTATGAAATAGACTTACATGATTTAGACTACGAAAGAATAGAATGGTACGATTTATTAGAAATAAATTCAGATTAAAATGAATTACGAATATTTACAATATTGGATAGAATCTATGGAAGATATAAAACTATTAGAACAATTAATAGAGGAAAAATTATCTATGTACCAAAGAACCGAAGATATGTTATATCTTGAATATATCATAAATAATATTAAAGAAATATTCAGATTAAAACAACTATCGGAAAAATATTATAATAAATATTATTACATTTTACCATGAATTTCACACTACCAAAAATTAACATTAAAGGGATATCAAGATTAAGACACTTAGCAAAAGAATACTACAATGCAAAAGAATACTACAACAAAATCTTTAAAATAAAATACTCACTTATCACACTACCACTTCCATGAATCCCCCAACTACCAGTTCCGCTTCAAAAAATGGTATATTTTTAGGAGTCGTTTTTTTTTAATTCAAGTTATGATGGGATTAATTATGATGAGATAAATTATGATGGGATTAGTTATGATGGAATAAACTGAGATGAGATTATTTTTTATTGAGTGTTTGGTTTGTTGTATTCAAAATAATAAATTTTGAGAACAATTTATTTGTTTAGCAAAATACACTTCATGAATGTAAAAAGTGATGTAGCAAAAGGGTTGAAAGAGACATTTTTGTCATTTACTTATTTTATCCCAGGATAAGTTATCCCGAGCTTACTATACCACCCAAAGGAAGGGATAACTTATCCCGGTACTAATTATTAATCCCGGGATAAGTTATCCCGGATTTGCCAACCAAACAACAAATTAAGTGGTACTATAATTTAATCCTTGGACTATTTGATATTATCCTTCACACCAAACGACCCCTTAGTTCATCGTGCCAGAATTGTAATGTTTTTCAATTGGATCTGTTGATGTTTTTTTTACGTTTTTCACTAAAACAAATTGCCTATTTTTAAACTTGTTTTTTGGGAAATAGTTTAGGATGGTTTTTGCATATATTTTTTTGGACGTTTTTCTAAACCTTTTCTGCCTATATTTTGAAAGTTTTTTGATAATATTTTTGGATCAAGTCTATGGTAGTTAGAAAATGATTCTCCTTGTAAAAATTTAACCATTATAAGAAGACCTTCCCTGATTAAATTTTTATTATGTTTATTAAATTAACATTTAATATAATTAAAGTAATGATATAATAATTTAAAGGAAACTAGTGAAAAGGCAATTTTATCTAAATCGAATTTTTTAGTGAAGGGCAAAAGGTTCAAACAACATTCTCAGAACGGATGAGCCATTGATGAAATCTTGTAAGGAAGGTGCAAGTTAGGAACCAAGCGTCTCTCTCTCAGCACATAATAGCAAGGCATCGATTGTGCTTGGGAATTGACATTGGCCAAGCTCCAATCAATGACATCCAACCGATCTATTGTCACTCCGACGATATGAGTTCAACAACGACTCCTGAGGATTTCTTTTGGAAGTTATTACAACCAGGGTTTTGAGCGATACAATAGAATGAGGAAACTAGTAGTTTAGAGTAAGTGACCCAGCTACAATCCATCAAAGTGTGCAGCAAGGAACCAGCGATGAGGAAATTGCAATTTTCAGATGCTGAAACATCCATCCATCCAATACCCAATACATAATTTGCACGAGAAAATCATAGTGATGGTAAGGCTCTCATAAAGGACGCGTAACTTTTACGATTGAGGAAGATGATATTAAGGCTCAGAGGAAGAATTAGGAGACAACGGTAGTAGGATAGTGTAACGACTCAAGATCACCCCCTAGTCGTTACATGCGTATTCGACCTCTCGGAGTTCTTATACAAGCCTTAGCATTCATTCATCGCATAGATCATAAAAATCACTAAGAATTTAAAACTTTTATTCAATAAACCATAAGACTTCAAGAGTCATCAACATTTGAAAACATCAATACACAAGCGGAACTACTAAGTCTCTTTAGCCAATCTAAGACAAGAACTTAAAACGTACTAAGGGACACTACCCTTTACAATGAGATGAAACTTAAGTGTCTATTACAATGACTAAGAAACTTCTAAACATAGTCCTCGAATCTTGAGGACATACCAAAGACTTGGAAGAGTGAAGGAACTCCAAAGCGCAATCTCCTCCTAGTTACCACAACCTACACTTGCAGTAAAATAGAAGAAAGGGGTTAGTATAACACACGTACTAAGTATGAGGATATGCAAAACATGCTAAAATGGACAGTTTTTTGGAAGTTATGCTTTCATGCCATTTTGATAAAATCTCATGAACATCAACTTAATAGGCACCTTACAAGTCACAACCAACAATACAAAGTCATGTGCTTCATGACTATCTCACTGATGTAGAGTATGGTGTAGTCCCCTGCCAAATCTTTTGTCTTGACAGCCAAGAAGTGAGCTGACTTAGTCACATTGTCCATTATCACCCAAATGGAGTCATTATGTCTGCGAGTACGAGGTAAACCTATGATGAAGTCCATGTTTATCACTCCACTTCACCGTGGAAATGCTAATCTCTTGAGTTACACCTCCTAGTTTCTAATGCTCTACTTTAACTTGCTGGCATTTAGGACAGCTAGCCATAGAATCTACGATGTCCCTTCTCATGCCATTCCACGAATAGACTTCCCATAGATTACGATACATCTTAGTGGCATCCAAATGACTAGAGTATCTTCAATTATGGGCTTATGTAAGGATATGCTGCCTCAGCTCACCCATATTTGGACACATAAGCGACCCTGGTAATGAAGTTAACCATCTCCCCCTTGGGAGACAACCTCAACTTTTTTTTAATGAACTGGATCTTCCAACTTAAGTAATATAGGACCGCCGTCCTGTTTCTCCTTACCCACAACTTCAATGAAGACTCTGATCCATTAGGAACTATCACACCACCATCTGATGTGTTTGTAAGGCAAACTCCTAAGCGAGCAAACCGATGAACATTTTTAGATAATTGTTTTTTCTACTCCTCAACATGTGACACATTACCCATACAAAGTCTACTGAGAAAATCAACAACTATGTTGGCCTTACCCGAATGGTAAAACACAATCATGTCATAGTCATTGAGGAATTCAAACCCTCTTCTCTGACGAAGATTCAACTCATTATGGGTGAACACGTACTGACGGATCTTATGCTCTGTGAACATATCAACATGAATACCATATACGACACTTATGATATGTGAACACATGACCATGAACACCATACAAGCAATGTCTCCAAATCATTATGGAAGATACTACGACTACAAGCGCGAGGTCATGAGTCAAGTAGTTCTTCTCATGGACCTTAAGAAGCCTAGAAGCATAAGCTATGACCTTACCTTATTTCCCCAATACATAACCTAGGATGACCCTGGATGCACCACACTAATCAACATAACCCTCTGACCCATTTGGTAGAGTCAAGATAAGAGTTGTAGTCAACGTAGTCTTCAGTTCTGAGAAGATTTTCTCAAACTGATCTGACCACTTAAACAAGACCTTCTTTTGAGTCAACATGGTCAATGGGGAAGCTACGGATGCAAATCCTTCTAAAACCACCGGTAGTAACCGGCCAAACCCAATAAACTTATGATATCAATCGGAGAGGTAAGTCTCGGCCAGTGTTTTACTGCCTTAATTTTCTGAGAATCTACTCGGATCCCTCTGATGGTTACCACATGACCAAGGAAAGCTACAGACTCTAACAAAAATTCACATTTGCTGAACTTAGGGAATAACTGGCGATCTTTGAGAGTTTGTAGGACAAATCTCAAAAGAGTCGCATGCTCTTCCTCACTTTGAGAATAGATGAGGATATCATTAATAAAGACAATGAGGAACAAGTCTAAATACTGTTTGAACACCCTGTTCATTAAGTCCATGAAAGCCGTAGGAGCATTTATTAGACCGAAAGACATAAATACAAATTCATAGTGGTCATACAGAGTCCCGAAGGCTATCTTCAAGATGTTATTATCTCTTACTCTGAGATGATGATAGTCGAATTTGAGGTCTATCTTAGAAAAATAAATAGC
Source organism: Solanum stenotomum (assembly GCF_019186545.1). Classification (NCBI taxonomy): domain Eukaryota; kingdom Viridiplantae; phylum Streptophyta; class Magnoliopsida; order Solanales; family Solanaceae; genus Solanum; species Solanum stenotomum. Next base: position 19,317,004 of record NC_064291.1, on the reverse strand, counting down.
ACCCTGAAGTTGGTCGAACAAGTCATCAATCCTATGTTTTATTTAGTTATTCTCAGTATGCTTGATATATTCCAGAATCGGAGTTAGCTTGGGGTTACTCGTGATCCTAGGCCCCGTGTTACGTCTAGGGGGTAGCCTTGAGACTTGACAAACTTGGTATAAGACCCTTAGGTTCAATAGTCCTAGGGGTTTTGGAAGCCACACTAAATAGAGTCTCTTCATGGGTATGAAGCATGCCACATCTATGAGGGAGAGGCTATGAAGTATTTTAAGAGAAACATCTATTCCTTTCCTATTTTTATCGTACTTGAGGTGTGATTAAAATTCTATTTTCTAATCCATCATTGTACGTTTTAGATTATGCCTTCTCGTAGAGCTAACACACGCAATGTTAATGTAGTTGCTCTAGTTTCAAACCATGAGGTTATGAATGTTCAGTTCCACACTGCGATCCAACTATTAGCTCAGCACAATAGCCAACCAGGCCAATCAGTAGGCCTCAATTCTTGCAAACTCCACTGTTGGGTCATCTGCAACTAGGTTTCGAGACTTTATTCATATGAATCCACTAGAATTTCTAGGGTCGAAGGTCTGTGAGGACCCACAGAGCTTTATTGATGAGGTGAAGAAGATTCTTGTAGTAAGGCAAGTGACTAGTACTGAGAGCGTTGACCTAGCATCTATAAACTCAAGGATGTGGCTCTTATCTGGTTCACGTAGTGGAAGGGTAGTAGCTTAGTGCCTATAGGTCGATTTATTCCTTACCGTATGGCCAAGAAAATTATTGGAGTCAATTCCTTTTGTAAATCAGTTTCCGGAAGTATTTCCAGAAGATCTTCCCGGAGTTCCTACCGAAAGAGAAATTTTTGAAATAAATCTCCTTCCAGATACCCATTCTATTTCGATTCCTCCTTACATAATGGCAGTTGAGCTTAAGGAATTGAAAGAACAGCTGAAAGACCTTCTAGATAACGGCTTCATCACACCCAGTATCTCTCCATGGGGTTCTCCAGTGTTGTTCATGGAAAAGAAGGAAAATTCTCTCAAAATGTAGATTGACTATCTCTAGTTGAACAAAGTCACAATCAAGAATAAATATGCGAAAGCTAAATTAATTGATATATGAAGATGACATAAGCCTAACTGGTCTGAAAGTAAATATAAATAACAAGAGTTTAGTGATAAATTATACAATCACTTACCAACTTGAGCTGAATCTACTTCTATGCTTGAAAAGCCTCTAACTGAATTGAGTTACTGGGATATGCCCCCACGTAACTCTAATAAGACTAAACTAAAAATAAAGACCAAGAGATAAAACATGTTTACTATCCTTGAAGTATGAGGACTAGTCACTAAAGCTACTGAAGTCGGACTGAGGATCGAACAAAGTGTGATCTTGATGTTGATTGCCTGAAGATGCATCATAAAATGATGTAGCACAATGTATGCACCAGTAGTTGTAATATACTGAGGCTGCATGATATAGATATGCTATACTGAACAAAGTGTATAAGCTGAACAATACATAACTTAGCAATGATATAATATGAACAAGGATATAGATAAGTATTGAATTATAATTAAAAACTAAACAAGATGCAATGACAAAGTACTAATCATGAAGATAACATGTTGACTATATATACTGAAGTAAATGTTGAAAACATTGTCAATGCAATAAGAGTCTTACCGTGGGAACTACTATTAACCGACATAAAATACGTGAGATAAACGTGGAATCCGATGTATACACCCCATCGATAGGACCCAATATACCTTTCTAGGGGTATAGAGGCATGACGGTGGCGTAATTACTGAAAATAATGCCCAACTGAGGGGACTTATAAATCTAGGGGGCACGTAGCTTTGGGACTTTGAGGGTACACTGAAACCCAGTCCAACTTGGTGCTAAGTGAACTCCCATCTTAATATTCATCAATCTAAAATGCAGTAAATATGAAAAGCTCAAAAACTTACATGCTAACTGAGAATGCAATATTTATATACTGAGAATATGGTATTCAAAATCTGAAGAATAAATGTGTCTCTAGTTTGCCTAGCAAATATAATTCATTAATTAGGATAAATTTGTAGAAGCTTAGATTCTTAGTGATATGCATGAATGTATACTAAATTTTGAATAAACAAGTTTATTTATATCCAAGGAACCATAATCAAAATAAGTATTGAAAATCTAGAAATCTTAGGTCTGAACGGTTTATGAGAATCTGAATAACTAACTGAATTCTAGGGACCTAATGGGTGAAAGGAACCCACTAGTGAAATCCCACATACCTGGTGACAAAATCTACAGAGAAATTCTTTGGATTTCGGGGCTACACTTCAAAGAACAATTCTACTTGTTCTTAAGAGCACTGGTCGACTTTTTCCCCTTCATTTTGCTCTACCTTGGGTGACTTTCTAAGACTGAGAGTCCTGGGTATAGTCTGACTAGATTATTAGGCTTAGACTAAGTAAAATGATTTAGTTTAGGCATCAAATGACGTAGTTTAAGTGCCCAATGTATAGGAAAAAAGACCAAAATGACCATAACATAAAAGAATTATCTTCGGTGAAGGTTTTGTGGAGGAGTTAGTGCGTAGAGTTACTTGGGAAGTAGAAACAGCCATGAAGGACAAGTATCCTAATCTCTTTCCTTCCGATTCTGTTTCAGCTTGAGGTAATAGTTCCTCTCCAGTCTCTTTGTTTACTCTTGCACAAATTCAGTCTCAGTACTTTGTTCCTTCAATTGTTCTTGCATTCCAACAAATTTGCACGTTCTTGGAACTTAGTTCAGTTAGATATCAATTTGTAGTACTTAGTGGTAGGGATTGAAGATCCTTCCCTCAATACTCAGCTGGTTTAGACTTCATTTAAGGAAGAATGTTCCCAATTGGGGATAACATAACACCCCAGATTCGAGAAAGACAAAAATGCAGATTTTTTTCATAACTTGTAGGTTCCACTGACGGAGACCAAACCACGGCCCGTGGTTTCGGCTACAGACTGTAGGTATGGTCCGTGGTTGGCCACCCAGAACCCTAATAATAATCAAGACCCACAACAAGACCTACGGACCATAGGTGGGACCGCTGTCTATGGATCGTGACCCCCATCACCAAGTCTCACACGCAAACTTACACCCTGCCAGGATGGACCGTCGATAAGTCCACGGCCAGTTGGTCAGGGGCCATCAATGTTCTCGTCAGCTGTTAAGTTAGGGTCATTTTTTTCATTTCCCCTATACATTGGGCACCTTAACTACATCGTTTCATACCTACACTACGTCATTTTACTCAATTTCAGCCCAATAATCTAGTCAGAACCTAACCAAAATCTTTATTCTCCAAAATTACCAAAACTTAGAGAAAATAGAGGAGAAAGAGTCGATCAGCCCCTCAAGAACAAGCAAGAGGTTTACTTCAAGTTTTAGTCCCAAAATCCAAAAAAATTCTCCGTAGATTTTGTCACCTGGTATGTGGAATTTTACTAGTGGGTCCCTTTCATCCACTAGGTCCCTACAATTCAGCCAGTTCCTTGATTCTCTATATCTTGTTTAGGCCTAGGGCTTCTAAAACCTTGGAGAATTGTTATGATTTTATTTGCTATAGTATCTATAATATAAATATCATGTTTTCTTGGAAACATTGTTTAATTCCTTGTATGAAACTCAGAACCCTAGTTTGTGTAGATTCTCCTAGATCAAAAAATTCATTTGCTAGGTCAGTTAAACAAATAATCATGCTTCAGTTCTAAATGTCACATTATCAGTTTATAAATGTTCCATTCTCAGATAGTATTTCAAGCTATTCAGTATGTCAAGTACATTTGTATCATATACATATTCAGTTGGGAGTAGACTTAGCACCTAGTTGGAATAGGGTTCAGCGTACCCTCATAGTCCTAGAACTACGTGCCCCCGTATGAGTATATGTCCCCTCTGTTGGGCATTAGAATTAGTGATCACGCCAGTCATGCCTTTAAACCCCTAGCAAGGTATATTGGGTCCTCTCGATAGGGCGTATGCATTGGAATCTATGTTTAGCTCACTTGGTTTTATGTCAGTTAATAGTAACTCCCACAGTTAGACTCCTAGAGCATTGACTAGGTAAGTATTTAGTTTAGCATGTAAGGTTCATGATTAAACTTGGTCATTGCATTCCTGCTCAGTTTATGTCATTGCTGAGTTTTGCTTTGTTGAGCTTATATATATTTGTTCAACTTAGTATCTATATTTTACACTCTCAGTACATTTCATATACTAACGCCTACTCTACGCTTCATCCTTTTATGTTGTAGGTTCAGGTACTCAGCATCCAAATCACGCTTAGATCGATTCTCAGTCCGCATTCAACAACTTAAGTTTTGAGTCCTCATATTCTGAGGATAACAAACATGCTTTCATTGTAGTCTTTACATTGAGTTTTTTGGTTTGTTAGAGTTAGCTGGGGGCATGTCCCAGCAACTCAACTCAGTTAGAGGCTTTTCAGATATAGTAATAGAATCACCTTTTATTAATGAGTTTATCTTTCAGTTATTGTTAAACTCTTAGTATGTTTTATACATTTAGATTACGTGTGTATTCCCCATTTTCCCAATTTTCTATTGTTTAGCTTCCGCATAGTATTTGACTTATTCAATTTCTTTAGTATTCTTATGATATGAATGACATGTCCCGTGTTACGTCAAGGGGTAGCCTCAGGGTATGACACTTTTCTTCTATGTTCTTCGTCCTGTATTTGTTCTTTCTAATCATGCCTGTACTCTCTTTTTGATATTAACTTTGTAAGTCTTTATTAATCCTTGAATGATCCTACATATCCTAATCACACCACTTAATTTACATTTTAAATTAAATTAAATTACGAGGAAGGTTCAAGAGGTCTTTTTGAATTAGTTTGACATGTCTTTCGTAATTAGTTATAAATTTGAACTAAGTATTGGGAAAAGAAATATAAGAATGAGATGGGTTGTATTCAAGATTGAAAAAGAATGTGAGGGAGTTAAGTATTACATTAAGGTCCTTGAGTCGATTTGTTCATGTCTATATTCTAGCATGAACCTTGTGAGTTGAGCATTTTTTAGATGAGTAGTATCGTTGAGTTCTGAGTATTGAGTTCCTATATTCTCATTGTGATCCTTGAGTTCCTTTGTTCATGTCTATATTTCAACATGAACTCTATGTTGAGTTATAAATCTTAGGAATCCTTTAAAACCAAAACTTGTGTTTTAAACTATGATTTTGAGGAAAGTTTAAAGAGAAATTTTTGAGTAAAGCTTAAAGGAACTAAGTATCCCCAAATATATCATTTTTACATTGATAAAAGAGAAATTTTGATTTCTAAAAAGATTTTATGAATTCAAACAAATTATAGAGGAGCTACCTCATTTAAGAGGATAGTTGGAGCAATTATCTCAAACCATAGAAACGGGTTTATTTTAATATATTTAAGCATGAGTATATATTATTTGAAGTAGTATTAAGCATCGATATTGGGATGAGTTAAAAAAATCTCACATTTCTCGTAAATCGTGTAGCCAACAGGGGTAAAATATCACACTTTTTAGATGAATCCTCAATGCCTTCAGACATAGCTTAGTGGATCCACTTAGTTGAGGTGTTCTATACCCCGACAAGGTAGAGAAAATGTTGGTAGCTTGGAGAGATGTTGTATCATCACATAGCTAAGTGATGGTTGTTGGTTAGAGAATCTCCCAAATAAGAGTAATGAGTATTTCATTGTATTTTTATATACATTCTTGAGTTTACAACTGATATTTATAAATCTTTAACTATTGCATCTCTTATTGTTGCTTTTTATTGAAGTTCTGTTGAGGTGATTATTCTTCCAAGCTTATTTGTTCAGTTACCCATGCTTCTAGTTCTTCTTGCATACTCGTACATTTAATATACTTATGTCATTCAGCCTGCATACTTTTATAATGCACATACAAGTGTTCAAAATTATCAATAGGCACTTTGTTGAGATTACTATGTACTCTGGTTATTAGCTTTTGGTGAGCCTTCTTGTATTCTTGAGGCCTTCACAATTACATTTAGTTTAGTAGTTTTGAGATGTCATGGGTCTTGTCCCGATATCCTTTTTTAATAGTAGATAATTCATAGTTAGTTATAGTTGAGGAGTCTTTCAGTATTCAGTTTGTTTTGAGTTGTTTTACAAACATTAAATATTTCTATTGAGTACATTCTAGTCTATGTGAGTTGATGATTTGAGTTTAATGAATTTAATTCAGTTTTATGCCTATTATTGTTCGAATAAGTTTTATGCTTGTAGTCAGCCGGAATCAGGATTCGCTTGTGTCATGCCTGAGCCTACACCCTGGGCGTGACTAGCACTCGAGAAGAATTACTGGTCCCAACCAAACTCTTGGCATGGCTTAATACTCAGCAGAAGACTTTCTCAACATCACAAGAATTGAAATGTAAATTGTTTTCTCAAAACAGGCTCAAAATAAATAACTCACAATATTAAGAAAAACACATTCAACTGGACAAAAGTGGCAACCCAAGTCTAGAACATTAACAATTGAAAATTAAATAGACTTCTCAAAAATCTACCATCTATGAAGCCTCTAACAATGCTATGATGGATGTAGGGACAAGACCCTAGTAATCCTAACAAACTAAAAATGAAATCAAAGTGTTGAGCCCTCCTAAAAGCAATGAGGCTCACCAATCAAACTGTGGTACTGCTAGTGGTATGATGAGTCCTAGATTTGGACTCATTTAGGGCTTTGTTTATATAGAATTGGTGTCCTCAAATGCTTAAATTGTCCCAATAGCTAATGTTAAATCCTTGATTTTTAAGTACATGGGTTGAGGAACAAAGCTAGGACATTAATAGGAAAAAAGGACAAAACAAGCCTGACGATCGCCAAAAGAACTCGGTGGATCGCCAAGTCAATCCTGGCTCGCCAAAATTTACATAACACTGAGCTTGAAAGAGAAGGAACTTAGGCTAACTGCATTCCTTTTCAGTGATTTGCCGACCGTATTAGCGAAGGATGACCATATCGTTAAAAGTACTTCTTGAGATCAATGTGAATGCAGACTGGCGAGCTAAAAGGCAAAAGAGCGCATCGCGGAATGGAAAGGCGATCCCCCATCTGGATCGCCTAAAATTACAGTGTTTGGATGAGGGAAGTGTGAAGAAAGAAGGCTAGATGAAAGGACGATCGGTGAGTCACCGATTGGTCGGGGAAGCCCAACATTCCTCTCTGATTGGCCCTAAAAATCCACACCTCAGATTAGTATAAAATGATTTTTAGAAGAAAGAGAAAGCATTCAGAAATTGTGACGACCAAAAGATAGAGAGCAAATACACTGCTGTTGTTGATTTCAAGTAATTTTAGTAAGGTTTTTTCAATTGGGTTTTGTAATAGAGAAGATATTATTCACTTTTGACTTTTGTTTTTCATTTACCCAATAATGGAAATTGTTGCAGTATTGAATTTCATCATTTTACTATGATTGGCTAAATCCCTAACCTTGGGGGTTTGATAATGTGACCAATTGTTGCGTTTGACTTAATGGGTGTTATTAATTAGTTAATTTTGGTGTTAATTTGGAGTGGGTCTGAATTATTCTGTGGTTGAACTCCAATATTGCATGTTTAGTGTAATATACTTCAGAATTTTATGCTTGCTCGATAGAGAAGTATAGAGCTAAGGTAGTAATTTGGCATCCATAGTTAGTGGGTCATGCCGGTTTCAGCTTGAAAAACTGAAACTTGAGATTCCGCCTTTGTATCTAGCTCGAAAGAGTAGATTTTATGAGAATGTGGGTTGGTCTTCTTATAGATAATGTTGAGGTTCCAGAGAACTCAATGGGAATAAGGTAATTGTTCGAGAGAAAAGGGTGTTCCCTATAGTCCATTCTATCCATGACGAATTAACATTTTTTGTAATGATGTACACCCATTGAGTTGAACTCTGGAGTTGATTAGTTAATCCCCCAAGTGTTATCTGTTTATTTGATTGTTCTTTGTAGATTGTTGAATTGGTTTGGTAGTTTGACAATTGTTCATTTGGATTGGTAACAACGTCTTTGACTTTGACATACAGATTCCTAAGAGTTTTGTTTGTTCAGCTGCAAAGTTCACCGTCATAATTTCAAAAGAAAACTACTCTATGTGGGATAGACCCTAACTCATTTAGTTGGGTTTATATTGATTTACGATCATTGACACTTAGAACTGGATGAAATGTCTTCGGAAGGAAAATCATGGTATCAATGGAGCTCATGTTGATGACCCTGGTTACCTGTATTTGCATCATGAATGATACATGCCAAATTACATCAGTACATGAAATGTACGAGTAGCAAGGGGAACTCTAAAGCACAAACATAAGCATGATCTGATAGAAATAAAGAACATACCTACCTCATCTCAACTCAACTCAAAGATGCTCAAGAATACATAAGGATACTCAAACTCAGAAATACTAAACTCTATTAAAGAATACTCAAACTCATTATAAAGCAACAATTAAAGAAGCAATATAAAGAAAGGTTTTTAAAATAGTAGATAATAACTCAAGCTATTTAAAAATACAATAATAAGTCTTTACTCTTATTTGGGAGATTCTCTAGCCAACAACCATCACTATGAGCTATGTGATGATACAACGCGTCGCCCACACTGCCAGAACTATCGTATACTTTGCCGAAATATAAGAAATCCTCAACTAAGTTGATACACTAAGCAATGCTTAAAAAGCAATAAGGAATCATCTAAAAATGTATGATCATTCTCACACCCCGAGCGATACCCTCGGCGGGAAAGACACAAAAAAACCATTGCTGGCCACAAGCGAACCCTTGGCCTGTGTTACTACTCAACGGAAGACTTTACTCATAAAAGATAAATTTATGGAATAAACTAGAATTTTACAAAGGAAACATTCAACTAGCCAATAAGGCAAACTCAAGTCTTAACATAACAAAATGAAAATGAAAAGACTAATGAACTATAACTAGCTATCTGTGATGCCTCTAAATCAATGATGGATGTCGGGACAAGACCCTTGATCATCTTACCAACTGAAAAAATGCTTAAAACAATGTAAAAAGAGATCCTCCGGAAAGCAAGGAGGCTCACCAAACTGACTTTGAATGCTCAACTAGATCAACGAAACGTTGGATAATGATGTTGATTACTTGTATCTGCATCATAAAATGATGCAGGCCAAATGGAATCAGTACATTGAATGTACGAGCATGTGAGGGGAATTCAAAAAAGCAAAACATAAGCTTGAAAAGGAGCTGAAGAAACTTACCTCGGCTCAACTCAACTCAACTTTTTCAATATAAAGCAGTAATAAAGATGCAGTATAAACAAAAGCTTTAAAACATGAAGATAACAACTCAGTGCATTGAAAAACACACAATAACTCAGTTTGTGTATGAAAATGCAAGTAACTCTGTGTATATAAGAATACAAAATATATCTGTGGGAGTTTCTATAATCGACAACCATCACTATGAGTTATTTGATGGTACAACGTCTTGCATCACACTGCCAGGGACGTCCTATACCTTGCTGGGGATATAGAACCTAACTACTAAGTGGATCCACTAGTCTATGCTAAAAACATAAGTAATCATCTGAAAAGTATGAACATTTTCGACCTATGTTGGCTACACGGTTCATGGAGACTTTGAATTATCTGAACTCAAACACAACCCCAAATATGTCCTGAATACTACTCCCAAAATGTAACTACCTCACATTTTTAAAAACATAACTCTTTCTATGGTTTGAGATTATTACTCTAAAAGTAGCTCAAAAGCTCTCTTGGAAATTGATGTTTCCTCTTTTGTTTACATGTGAAAACATTTTAGTCTTGGGAATACTTAGTTCCTATATAACTTTTGAAGAAATGAACTTCACTCTTACTCTTACTCAAGTCAACGCTCAAGTATTTAAAGAAAGTTTAAAACAATTGTAAAAGACTTTTGGAAAGACTCTAGAACTCTCTATACTTGGCTCTTAACTTTCCTTGAATTTCAATTTATGGATTCAAGATTATGATCATGGTTACGGATGATTCATAGATGTTTAGAATTCATATAGAGTAGTTAGAATCCGTAGAAAGTGTTAGTACACTTTAGAAGGACTCAGACTGGTTAAACTATTGAAAATGGTTGGGGGCAGACGTTCCTGGCGCATTCCCTGCGCGGGACACCAACCCCAAAGTTCTAGGACTCATTTCTGTCGCACGGCTAGCGTGCCGACCTAGCCCCTCTGGTGCATCTGGGGCGCTCCATGCCAACCCCTCCCCAGGTGTTTCGGACGAATTTTTCAACTTGTTTTTTTATCTTAATTGGATTAAATTTGATTTTTTTTGTCAATATCTCTTCAGATTCAGATATCCAAAACATGTACACAAGACTCTAATCAAACACAACTTTAAAATCCACATTACTTCTTTAAGAACTCATCAATCTCATCCAAATCTCAAGAACAAACGTCAATTTCAAGAACACAAATCAAAAACATCAAACCATCAAATTTTTAGGATGAAATTATGCTGAAATTAACAAGATTGGAACATGGATGAATGAACCCAATGCTATGGGAAGTCACATACCTCTTAGGGATTAAACCCTTGGCGAAATCTGCAACCAAATCTTACGAACTCGACGAAATCTTGACCTTTATCCTCTTTTCTAAAAACCCTAACGTGAAATGTGATGGTGTAAACTAAATAAAATCAGTTTAGACCCCTAATTAATTACTAAAAACGAAATAAATTAATTAGGTAATGAAAAGACCAAAATACCCCTAAAAAATTTGGGTGACTTTTCTTATTCAGACAGCCCAACATCAAACAGGAATATCTCGCTCATACAAACTCAAAAATTTGCAAACTCGGTGGAGTATAGAAGATAATTCAAAGACCTTTAATTTGAAATATTGTAGCCCACCTAACTCATCATGTACTAGGAGTTATGGTTGTTTGAATTTAACCCAAAACTTATACTTAACGTAACTTGCCAAATTTCACATTTTCATTATTTCCAAAAATTGTTCTTTCTAATTCTAGCTCTTACAAATAGCGAGGTGTTAAAATATCTACCCTTTGGGAATATTCATCCTCGAATGAGATAACTCTTAGTTGACTAAGGGTGTAACATCTAACATCCAACTCAACCACACAACAAGAAAAATGTAAATATAATATGCCAACATAAAACAAATGCCAAGAAAAGGATTACCACCTTAATTTGGAATTTCACAGGATTCAAAAAGATGTGGGTATATCTTCTTCATGTCCTCCCCAGCTTCCCATGTAGCTTCATCAACAAACTGATTCCTACATAGAACCTTGACTAATGCCACTTCCTTGGTCCTCAACTTGCGAATCTAGCAATGTAAAATCTGAACAGGAATCTCCTCAAAGATAAGCTATCCTTAATACCAATATCTTGAGAAGGTATGATAAGTGAAGGATCGACCATGCATTTCTTCAACATTGAAATGTGGAATAATGAATGGACCGATGCTAACTCTTGTGGTAGCTCAAACTCATAAGCCATGTTACCGATCCTTTTGGATATTTCGTAAGGACCAATATAACGGGGACTAAGCTTCCCCTTCTTGACAAATCTCATATTACCCTTCCTTGGTAAAACCTTCAATTAAATCCAACCATCTACTTCAAACTGTAAGTCTCTTCTCCTAACATATGTATAGGATTTCTGACGACTTTGTGCTATTTTCACTCTCACTTGAATAACCTTCACTTTTTCAATAGCTTGATGCACTAAGTTTGGTCCTATCAAACGAACTTCACCAACCTCAAACCATCCGATAGGAGATCCGCATCTTCTCCCATAAAGAGCCTCATACAGAGTCATTTGGATGCTAGAGTGATAACTATTGTTATATGCAAACTCTATGAAAGATAGGTGATCATCCCAATTACCTTTGAAATAAATCACACAAGCCCTCAACATATCTTGTAAGTTCTGGATGGTGTGCTCTGGTTGGCCATCAGTCTGAGGATAAAAAGCAATACTCAAATTCACTTTCGAACCAAAACCTTTGTGGAATGAATTCCAAAATTGTGCACCACTATCTGAAATAATGGACACTAGAACTCCATGAAGTCTGACTACCTCTAGGATATATAGCTTAGCATAATCATCTATGGAATGGGTAGTCTTTACCAGCAAAAAATGGGTTAATTTAGTCACTCGATCTGCAATCACCCAAATGAAATCATGTTGCCTACCACACCGCAACAAACCTTTAATAAAGTCCATATTGATCATCTCCCACTTCCATCCAGAATCTCTATATTCTGAGTCATGCCACCGGGCCTTTGGTGCTTTACTTTAACTTGTTGGCAGTTTGGACACTTAGCAACAAACTCTGAAATGCCCTTCTTCATACTACTTTACCAATAAACCTCTCTCAAATCACGATACATCTTTATGGAACCTTAATGGATAGAATATCTAGAGCTATGAGCTTTCTTCATGATCCTCTCGTGAAGTTCATACACCCTTGGCACACACAATTGTAACACCCTGGAAACTAGTAGGCAAAACTAATGCTTGACGTCAGAGTTACCGTCGTGAATAACTCCTGATACTTAAAATAAAGGGTTTCAGGTCAGAACGTCTAGGTACAACTCCCCAAGGACCAACCATGGGTCCTTGAGGAGGACCCTAAGAAGGCTGCCCAAAATAGTAACCCATGAAGTGGACCCATGTCCCGTAGGTCCATCCACGCCTATGGTTGAGGGGTCGTGGGTCAAGGTCTTAAAAACAATGCCACAAACCACCACCCACAATTGACCAGCACACACCATGGGTCCACCCAGGGACCATGGGCATGGTCTTGTGGGTTAGGTAGTGAGTTGGGCTAAGAGGTTAAGTGAGGGCTTTGTGAAAGAGTCCTAAATTAATTAGGGATTAAGTGGTGTCATTTTAACCTCATTTAGACCACCTATATAAAGACTTTAGACCCCCAAATTAAGTTAGTTATATCATTATTTCAACTCACCAAAAGAAAACCCAATTCTCTCCAAAATTCTCTCTCTAAAAGGTGAAGAAGAAGAAGTAATTCAAGCTAGATCAAGCCAAGTCTACATTGTTTCAAGCTTTGAGGGCTTTGTATCCAAGGTATGATAGATCTTTCATCCATGGAGTCCCCTAGAAGTCCCCCAATAATGAAGATGAAATCCCCAATTCAAGTTAGGGTTCCTTCCAATATTATGGGTTTGGCTGAGTATGAATCCATTTGATTAGATATTGATTGTTTATGATTGAATTAGTAGTGAATCATGTTATTATGATGAAATTACATGTTTTACATACTTAACCCTGGTACAATAGATGATATTGCAGTAATGTGGGTTTCTGCCTTAAAGAGGGAAAATTGAGGATTTAGAGATGATCTTTTAGGGTTGATGATATGTGTAGTAATTGCTTGAGAGTAAAAGCATGTAGAAATGAATTGAATTAGAATAATGTATATGTTATGGATCATGACCAGTAAGAGTTGAGATTGAACCTTTATGATGATATATGACTAGAACCACTTAAGAAGAATGAAGTATGTGATTAGAATATCTCGTAATCTAGGTATATGTGATGATTGTAAAAAGTAAAACTTTGGGAGGAAGGCATGTAGTCATGAATGTTGATTACTAGGATTTTGAACGTGAAGTTAATATGATGAATTATGAATGTCAAGTCTTTAAGAGTGAAGCTTGTAGGATAATGGTAGACTACTAGATATAATTGTTGTTGAAGGACTTTACCCACCTAATTTATCGTATGCATGACTGAATGTAACAAGTGATAGGATCACTTGAGTAATGATGATATCCATGTCAAATGTTAGAATTCTATATGTAATGGTTAAAGAAAAGACTTGAACCTCAAGGAGGTAAAGTATCAGATTTATGTATGTTTAATGAAATCTATGAAAATTCTTTATGAACACTTTGAGAGTGAAGTGTCTATGATTATGAAGTGTTGTTGTGTTGTTGAAAGGATATTCTCATATGCACACTTACACATGATATGAAAGGTTGTCTTACATAGAATGATTCTAAGTTGAAAGTCTTGCTCACCTAAAATGAATCTAAATCCAATGACTATGAAATGTGATGAGGCTTGTGGTGATTCCACAAAGACTTTGCATGAGGAATGTGAGGTGAATTACCTTATTCCTAAAATAAGATAAACATGAGGGATCCACCCATGTCATGATATGAGAAGGGTGTGGTGACTAGCCTTAATATATGGCTTCTAAAACAAGGCAAGAGGTGAATACCCATTATCCTTTAAAGTGATATTTGTGGTGTACACCTCTGATTCCTTAAAATGAACATGGAGGTGAATACCTATTATTCCATAAAAAGAACATGGAGGTGAATACCTAGGTTTCCTTAAAATGAACATGTAGACAAATACCTATGGATCCTTAATATGTACTATGTCATGAACAATGAGTTGTATTGATTGTAACTTGATAAGCCTTATATGATATGTATGACTACATGTGATTCCCCTTGTCTATTTATGATGAGCTAAATATGAGATCAAAGAAATGATCAATATGTACAATGACCTATACTAGTACTTAGTGTGGGTGAGATTATGGGGCCTTATCCATACATTGCACAAGTATGCTTTGAGGTTACCTGGAAAGTGTTTCTCTTATATGATGTATGCTTAGTTTGGATTATTGCCCTAGTTTCCTTCCTTGATATGTTTGAGTAAAGGTGAGAGATTCACTTGTCTATGAGAAGTAAGCTAAGGATGAGATCAAAAGAGGATTAAGCGGTATTATGGCCTAAAAGTGGTACATAGCATGGGTGAGATTATGGGGTCTCACCTATGCATTGCACAAGTATAACTTGAAGGTTACTTATGAAGTTTCTCTTATGTTATGAGGATTTATGTATGGACTATGCTTATGATTATTATGTATCTCCTATCTTTATGGATTATGCTTTCTATTGACTATGCTTACACTATGTCTGTGTTGGAGATTATGCTTATGTCCATGTTTTTATCTCTTATGTTTATGTCTTATGTTGGCTAACACTTATGTTATGACCTTATGGTGTTATGCTAGCTATCATATTTAGTACATTTTGTAGAGCATGGCTAGGTTTGCCTACATTTTTATCAATTGTAGGTCCGGTGATATTGAGTTTCATTCACGTGGCTAGGTTTCTAGTAGAGCTAGGAATTGAAGAATCGGTGAGTCCTCGTAGCATCGAGAATGTGATAACCTTTCCTTTATGTCTTTCTTTAATGTTTGACACTTTTGTATGGGCTGCGTCCCAAAGACATCATTTCTATTGCTTTATATTATGATATGCTATGTGTCTTGTATGGGGTCCCTTTCGAAGTCTTGTGCACCATGTTACTTCTAGGTGTACTCATGGTTTGTGACAAACTTGGTAATCATAGCACAATGTTTTGAATGATTCTAGGATGTCTCAAAACCACATCTAGTAGAATCTTGTTCATAAGTGTGAAGAGCGCCACATTTATGAATAGAAAGTTATTATATGATTAGGAAATCTCACTTTCTCATTCTCTAAATTGTGCCATAGAGTTTAACTCTATAAGGCCTTTCTCCTAATTAGTGCCCGATGGTTTTCAGGATATGGTTAATACAGGGCAAATACTATAAGGAATAAGGAAGACGTGGTGGATCAAGAGGTTTCTCCACAAGCGCCACAAGCTCCGATTAACCCTATGGATGAAAATGTTACAAATGCGGAGTTTAGGTCGGCAATTCAAATGTTGGTCGAAGCTATGATGGCACAAGTGAATAGGAAGGTGGTAGATCCGGTGAACCCAATAGGGGGTTTGGCTGCTTAAAAAATGAGGGATTATATGAGGAAGAACCCTCCAGAGTTTTATGGATACAAAGTGGAAGAGAATCCTAAAGAATTTATGGATGAGGTATATAAGGTACTTGCTATTATAGGGGTGAGTTCGGTATAGAAAGCGGAATTAGCCGTTTACCAACGGAAAGGTGTTACTCAAGTGTGGTATGATCAATGGAAAGATGGAAGGCCGGTAGAAGAGGATACCGTAGAGTGGGAAGTGTTTAAGTTGACATTTCTTGATAGATTATTTCCCCTAGAGTTGAGGGAGGCTAAAATACAAGAGTTCATTAACATTAGGCAAGGTAACATTAGTGTTAAGGAGTATGCCTTGAAATTCACCCAACTATCCAAGTATGCTCCAACTATAGTGGCGGATTCAATGAATAAGTTCATGATAGGAGTGTCTGATTTGGTAGAAAACGAATGCCGTATGGCAATGCTCGTTGGTGATATTAATATCTCACGTCTAATGGTGTATGCCCAACATATGGAGGAATCAAAACTCAAGAAGAAGAATAAGGAAGCAAAGAGGGCTACAACCAGAGATGGAAACTTCTTCAACACAAGGTCTGATGGACATGGTCACCCTAGGTTTAGACAAAAGTTCCTCGGGCAAGGGACCTCAAGTACTCCTAATTTCGACCATGAGAGGGTTTCTAACCCTAAGGCTCATAGAGTTGGTAGTGGGGTTCTATTACTGGGATATATTAAGTATGATAAAAAGCATAAGGTTGAATGCTTAGTGGGTTCCAATGTTTGTTTTGGTTGTGGCAAGCTAGGCCACAGATAAGACATTTTCCTACTGTTGCTAGAAATGAATGAGATAATCATCGTAGGTGTCGACCCTACCCTTCATCCAGTCCAACTGGTTTTGGTAGAAGTGCTCCTAAGTAAAACTATTTTTATGCACTTCAAGCTAGAGGTTACCCTGAGTGTGCTCCCGATTTGGATTCCGGTATTTTGATAGCTTCTTAATTGATGTTGTAAATTGCTAGATTTTTGATGTTAACTTTGTGATGGTTTGGTCTTTTGTGACTTGATATGTTGAAATTTGAAGTTGTCTTTAGTATGAATGGGCTTCATTGTTGTTTTATGTTATGGATGGTAGACCCCTACTCGGCCATTTTGAGTTTTGGGTAGGTTGAAAGGTTTGATGAATTGGGTGTTTAAGTAATGCCTAGATGGGGTAATTGAGTAGACTCGTATGAAGGATGGTAGTGTAGTTCATCATGGTTTAGAGTCATATTGGGTGATGGATATGAAGGTTTAGTAAGGTGTTTATCCGACCTTAGTAGAATTAAAAGAGACGGTCCTTAGAAAGTTCGTTGAGGCTTCCTATTAAGGGGGACATTGTGTGCCTTGATGGTAAAAAAATTGTTTCGTTTGTTTGTTTTGTTTTATGGCGTGCAGGTTTCTACCTAGTATACCAATTTGAAGTTCAAGAATAAAATCCTCATTCTGATTAGAGAAACGAAGAATGTCAGATGTCAACGACATTTAGAGTCGCTTTCAACCCATGTAACGGCTCAACATATCATGAATCATCCTCTCGAGAAAACAAACATTCAAGAATATCATGCAGAAGAGCGTCAATGACTCAAGTCAAATCATAAGTTTCAGATCATAAATTCAAATATCAAGATGAAAGTTCGGAATCGATGTACCTACCCAAAGAGGGTGAAGCGATAACCAAAGATTCAAAATGAAGACTTAGTACTAATGGAGTAGATATGATCTTGTATCTTTCCCTTCTCTCCTATTGTATTTTTCCTTTTAATGTAACAGCTGGAGCTATGAACCGGAACCTCGACAAAACCTCACTCGACTACCTAAAATTATTCTCCCGTCCCTTCCTATATATGAACTACACCTGATTATTAACCTCAGGATAGATAGTTTGTCCAAAGTTAGGGCACAGTCAAACCTCTCCTCTTTTACTTATTTTCACATTTTTGGATAAATGTCTCGGTCAAAAAATTAGTCACAGTGTTCACGTCTTTGCATGAAAACTCTTCATGTTTCCAAGCAAAGAGGGACATACTGTGAACACCTAATTTTTGACCAAAACATAAAAATTTTACGCCCAATTTTAATACTTAAATATTATTATTTCAGTAGGGTTATATTTAAAATAAATTGAAAATTACAACAAATTATAAGCTCACTTTATGTTTAAAGTATAATAAAGAAAGCTTTTGAATTTAACGTATTTTGTTTTAATCTTTCAAATTTTATCTAGTCTAAAAAATAATAATAGTCGTATATATCATGGAAAAGTAGAAGAAAAAATAATAATAATAAAGAATAAAAAGAAGAGTCCTAAAAATTTCAAATTACCTTACCTTTATCCTAATTACCCCCAACTTCTTTAACTTATTTACTAAAAATCCTCCTCCCATTTAGTTTTTTTTATTTTTTTATTTTTTCTTTCTTTTCTTCCCCTCTTGCACGATCTTTTCTCTTTTTATTTTTTTTTATTTTTTATTTTTTATTATTATTTTTTTTTTTTACACGTTTTTTTCTTTTCTTTCTTTATTTTATTTTATTCTATTTTTTATTATTTGTTTGTTAATATTTTTTCTTTCTTTATCTCAATCCTAAAAATTCTCAACTAAATTTTAAATTAAATCCTAATCTCACTCCATCACGTTCCTTTTAATTAGCACCAGACTCACACCCCAAACTATTATAAAAACATACGCTCAGTAAAGAAAAAAGATACGCATACACATAGAGAAAAAAAAATCACAGAGAGAAAAAGATAACAAAAAGTGAGTTTTATTTTGAAAATTAAGTCAGCGTTCAAGGTTTCACTCAAGGTTTCGGATTCGTGGCTCTTTAAAGTTAATATTAGCTATTAACTTTGGAAATCAGTAGATAGTAGCAATTGTTTTTGTGGTATCAATTTTTGTAGCGAGGTAACTCTAAATTCTCGCATGATTTAAATAGAATACTTGTATGAAAACTCGATTCCAATAATATGAAGTTCTTTGAATTGCATATTATTATTATGTAATATCAATCTGTGATGCATGTTGTGATTATTTTTGAGAATTTATGAATGCTTAAGAAAACGAAACCGAAAATGTTTCTTGTTAAAAAAAAATATAAAAATAAAAATAAATGATGTACCATACATTTTTTTTATCTTGTCTTATGCTCTTTAGATGCAATTGATATTAAAATTGGTTTCATGATATTTAATTTTGAATAGATAATATTCCTTGGAGCTTAGGTTTCAATTAACAAATTTTGTTGAAATTATTTGTAGACTTGTTAGCTTTTGATGTAAATAAATAAATAAAAAACTTAATTAATTAATGATTCAGAAAAGCTATCTGGAATATGTTTTAGTCCTTTTATTTTTATTTTTGATAAAAAAATAGTTTATCTTGATAATAAGCATATGCAAACTATTACTTTAAGTGGAATTGTTAATTAAGAGGAGAATAAATCTTATTTAGAAATTCAATATTAAGAATAATAATATTATCATTATTATTAATAATAATTATAACAATAACAAAAAATAAAGAGGAAAACTAATGAATTTTTTTTGAGAAAGTATAAAAAGAAAAGAAGAATTTTTTTTTTTTTTAAAAAATAAATAAAAAGAAGAGCAATAACGTGAGAAAAAAAAAAGAAATAAAAAGGATTAACAAGAGAGAAAACAAAAACATAACAAAAAAAAAAAAAGTAAGAAGAAGACAAACAGAATGTCAAAAATAAAAATAAAAAAAATATATAAAAAATAAATAAATAAAATAAATAAATAAAATAACATTAAAATAATAAATAAATAAAGAATTAAAATAAATAAATAAAGAAGAAAAGTAGAAAAAAAAAGAGAACAAAAACTTAAAAAGAGAAAAAAAATGATTAAAACAATAAAAATAAAATAAACACAAATAAAAAAAAAGACAAGAAACAGAATGTCCAAAAAGAATAAAAAATATAAAAAGGATAAAGTAAAAAAAAAAAACGTAAAATCAAACACAAAGAGACAAAATACAAAAAAAAATAAAAAATATATATATATAAATTAATAAAACCAAAACGTAAAAAAGGGAAAAAAAGTAAGGAAAAAAAATTAAAAAATTAAGAATGAAAAATCTTTCTAAAAAATAGTCCTAATCTATTTAGAATTTCTTGCTAAAACTAATTCCAAATCACATAAAAATTTTATTTCTATTTTTAATCTAACTAAGAAAATACAATCCTAAAATACTCAAACTCAAAAAATTTCAATCCTACACAAATTCTAATTCCTAGCAATTAGATACCCATATATTTTCTATCCACAATAAAAAATAAATAAATACAAATACATGAAAAAGAAAAGGAGAAGAAAAGAAATTACAAGACAAATCAAGATTTGTAAATATCCATCTATTAACTTTACTTTATTATGTTTGAATAAATTTATGTGATATACATTCTTTTTAATTAACGAAAATATATTAATATAATATAAATAGGTTTAAAATAAACCAAACAATGAGGTAAATAACTTTTATTATTAAGTTAATAATACAATATCCGAAAATTAATTTAAGTCATATATAGTCAATGAAGCGACCGTGCTAGAACCACGGGACTCGAGGGGTGCCTAATACCTTCCCCTTGGTCAACAGAATTCCTTACCCGATCTTTGTTCTCGCAGACCAATAAAAATAAAGAGTCAAATTTCTTTTGATTAGGGGTTTAAATAATAAGGTGACTTGGAACACCAAAACTCAATTCCAAGTGGCGACTCTGAATAATAAAATAATCCCTTTTCAAAAATGTCACTTTAATTGGAGAAACTCTTTTTCTTTCAATACATACTTAAATAAATATTGAGGAAAAAAAAGGGGTGTGACAGAACATTGCATATGATCTCCATGAGATAGTGTTGAGTACTCTTTTAGTTTGGAGAAGGTTGTTCGTCCTACGAATATGATGAGTCTTGAGATTTCATGCATAATAGGTTGTTAGATGTAGTTCCTAGTTCCTTGTGTTGCATTGAGTATGTTTAGCTAGGAGATGAAGTTTCCTCCTTTGATTTGTTTATTATTTGATGTTTCATGTATGATGGGCTGCTAGTTTTGAGTATGTACTTCCGTAAGGTGTTTAGTTCGTCATTCGAGGATGAATGTTCCCAAGGGGGAGATATTGTAACACTCCGGAAACTATTAGGCTAAACTAGAGCTTGACGTGAGGGTTAGAGTCGTAAATAGATCCCGGTACTTGAAATAAAGGGTTGCGGGTTAGAACGTCAAGGTACAACTCCCTAAGGACCAACCATGGGTCCTTGAAGAGCACCCTAAGAAGGTTGCCCAAAATAGTGACCCACGAATGGGACACACACCCTGTAGGTCCATCCACTCCTGTGGGTGAGGGGTCATGGCTCAGGGTCCCAAAATCAGTTCCACAGACCACCACCCATGATTAACCAGCATGCCCCATGGGTCCATCCATGGACCATGGGTGTGGTCTCGTGGGTGAGGTAGTGAATTGGGCAAGGGGGTTAAGCTAGGGCTTTGTGGAACTTTCTGAAATTAATTAGGGATTAATTGGTGTAATTTTAACCTTATTTATACCACCTATATAAAGACTTTAGACCCCTAAATTAAGTTAGTTAGATCGTTATTTCAACTCACCAAAAGAAAACCTAATTCTCTCAAAAATCCTCTCTCTAGAAAGTAAAGAAGAACAAGAGAATCAAGCTAGTTCTAGCCAAGTGTCCATTGTTTCAAGCATTGAGGGCTTTGTATCAAAAGTATGATAGTTCATTCATCCATGGATTATTCCATCCATGGAGTACCCTAGAATTCCCCCAATTGTGAAGACGAAATCCCCAATTCAAGTTAGGGTTCCTTCCAATATTGTGGGTTTAGCTGAGTATGAATCCAATTGAGTGGATATTGATTGTTTATGATTGAATTTGTATTGAATCATGTAATTATTATGAAATTACATGTTTTCCATGCCTAACCCTAGTTTAAATGATGAAAATGATGTAATGTGGGTTTATGCCTAAAAGAGGGAAAATTGAGTATTTAGAGATGATCTTCTAGGTTTTATGATGTGTGTAGTAATTGCTTGAGAGTAAAAGCATGTAGACATGAATTGAATTATAATAATGTATATGTGATGGATCGTGACTAGTAAGGCTTGAAATTGAACCTTTATGATGATATATGACTAGAATCACTAAGAATGTAGTATGTGATTATAATATCTTGTGATCTAGGTATATGTGATGATTGTAAGAAGTAAACCTTTGAGTGGGAGGCTTGTAATCATGAATATTTATTACTAGGGTTTTGAAGGTGAAGCTAATATGATGAATTATGAATTTTAAGGCTTTAAGAGTGAAGCTAGTAGGATAATGGTACACTACTAGATAGAATTGTTGTGGAGGAACTTTCCGCACCTAATCTACCTCATGTATGATTGAATGTATCAAGAGATAGGATCACTTGAGGTATGATGATATCCATGTCTAATGTTAGAATTCTATATATGATGGTTAAAGAAAAGACTTGAACCTCAAGGAGGTAAAGTATGAGATTTATGTATGTTTTATGAAACCTAAGAAAATGCTTTATGAACACTTTGAGAGTGAAGTGTCTATGATTATGATATGCTGTTGTGTTGTTGAAAGAATATTCTCATATACACACTTATGCATGAATACTACAAAATATGAAAGGTTATCTCACATAGAATGATTCTAGGTGGAAAGGTTTGCTCACCTAAAACGAATCTAAGTCCAAGGACTATGAAATGTGATGAGGCTTGTGGTGATTCCCCAAAGACCTTTGCATGAAGAATGTGAGGTGAATTCCCTTATGCCTAAAATAAGATAAATATGAGGTAATTACCCATGTCATGATATGAGAAGTGTGTGGTGACTACCCTTAATATATGTCTTCTAAAACAAGGAAAGAGGTGAATACCCATTAGTGTTTAAAGTGATATGGAGGTGAATACCAATGATTCCTTAAAATGAACATGGAGGAGAATACTTATGATTCCTTAAAATGAACATGGAGGCGAATACCTATATTTCGTTAAAATGATCATGGAGGTGAAAACCTATGGATCCTTAATATGTTCTATGTCATGAACAATGAATTGTATGGATTGTAGCTTGATATGCCTTCCATGATATATATGACTAGAGGTGATTCCCCTTGTCTTTTTATAGTGAGCTAAATATGAGATCAAAGAAATTATCAATATGTATGATAACCTAAAGTGGTACTTTGTGTGGGTGAGATTATAGGGTCTTATCCATGCATTGCACAAGTAAGCTTTGAGGTTACCTAGGAAGTGCTTCTCTTATACGATGTATGCTTAGTTTTGATTATTGCCCTAGTTGCCTTCCTTTATATGTGTGACTAAATGTGAGAGATCCCCTTTTCTATGAGAAGTAAGCTAAGGATGAGATCAAAAGATGATAAAGAGGTATGATGGCCTAAAAGTGGTACTTAGCATGGGTAAGATTATGGGGTCTCATCTATGCATTGTACAAGTATAACTTGAAGTTTACTTATGAAGTTTCTCTTATGTTATGAGGATTTATGTATGGACTGTGCTTATGATTATGTTGTGTCTCCTATGTTTATGGATTATGCCGTCTAATGACTACGTATGCTTACACTATAACTATATTGGAGATTATGCCTATGTCCATGTTGTTATCTCTTATGTTTATGAGTACGTCTTATGTGTCTAACGCTTATGTTATTCCCTTATGGTGTTACGCTAGTTATCATATTTAGTACATTTTGTACTAACACATACTATTGCCTACATTTTTATCAAATGTAGGGTCCGGCGAAATTGAGTTTCATTCTCGTGGCTAGGTTTCTAGTAGAGCAAGCAGTTGAAGACTTTGTGAGTCCTCAAAGCATCGAGGATGTGATCACATTTCCTTTATGTCTTTCTTTTATGTTTAGACTTTTGTATGGGTTGCGTCCCAAAGACATTTTTGTGGCTTAGATGGTTTGAGACAAAGTGTTATAGACTTTCGCTTGTTTTTTTAAAGACTTCGATTGTATGGCAAGAGTTTTAAAATTTCCGCATCATTTCTATTGCTATATGTTTTGATATGCTCAGTGGCTTGTATGAAGTCCCTTTTGGGGTCTTGTATATCATGTTACATCTAGGGTGTACTCCTGAGTCGTGGCAACAACTTACCTTGATACCTCAATATTTCATCTCTCCCTTGTTCAAAAGACATTACTTTTTTCTTATGAACATTTGCCTTCAATACAAGCAAAATAGGATCTTGGTCTTGTTTCTCTTTAACTTCAGACACTAATGATGATTCAGCCCCATTCATCATCACCACTCCTCCTTCATTAGAGTCTATTAAACGAACTTCTAATCGTGCAAGTCTATGCACATCTTTTTCTAACTCTTTCTTGTCTTCCTAAAAATGGGTCGTACTATCCATAGACAATCTACTCAAGGCATCAACAACAACGTTATCCTTACCTGGATGATAGAAGATACTCATGTCATAATCCTTGAGTAACTCTAACCACCTTCTCTATCTGAGATTAAGTTCTTTCTCACTAAACACATATTAAAGGCTCTTATGATTAGTGAACACATCTACATGAACAACATAATGATAATGATGCCATATTTTCAAAGCAAATACTACAATAACCAACTCTAGATCATGGGTTGGGTAATTCTTCTCGTGAATATTAAGCTATCTGGAGCCATAAGTTATAAAATTTCCATTCTACATTAACGTAAAACTCAAACCGACTCTGGATGCATCACAATAAAACACAAAACCTTGCGTACCTTCTGGTGCGTACCTTCTGGTAAGGTGAATACTGGGGCAGTAGTCAACCGTTTTTCAATTCCTGAAAGCTTTTCTCACAAGCTTTGGACCATTAAAACCTAACTATTTTTTGAGTCAACTTGGTCAAAGGAGATGAAATAGATGAGAACCCCTCAAAGAATCTCCTATAATACCCAGCCAATCCAAAGAAACTCATAATGTCCATTGGAGACGTGGGTCTAGGCATGTTCTGCACTGCCTCTATCATTTTAGTATCAACTCTAATTCCATCAGCGGAAACAATATATCTTAACAACGCCATAGACTTAAGACAAAATTCACACATAGAAAATGTAGCGTAAACTCCTTATCTTTGATAGTTTTAAGAACTATTCTGAGATGACTAGCATGATCTTCCTTACTCCTCGAATAGATTAGAATGTCCTCAATGAATATCATAAGAAACATATCTAAATAAGGCTTGAATACTCTGTTCATAAGGTCCATGAATGCTGCAAGAGCATTGGTCAAACCAGAGGACATAACTAGGAACTCATAATGAACATAATGGGGTCCTTAAAGCCGTCTTAGGGATATCACTTTCTCTTAATTTCAGCTTATGATAGCTAGATCTGAGGTCTATCTTAGAAAAACAAGTGGTACCCTGAAGTTGATCGAAAAGATCATCAATTCTCGGAAGAGGATAGTTATTCTTGATAGTAACCTTGTTCAACTGACGGTACTCTGTACACATTCTAAGAGAACCATCATTCTTTCTCACAAATACTACTGGAGCACCCCAAGGTGAGATACTTGGTCGAACAAAACCTTTCTCTAGGAGATCTTTAAACTACTACTTTAACTCTTTCAACTCTACTGGTGCCATTCTGTATGGCAGAGTAGATATAGGACGAGTATCATGAAGAATATCTATATTGAAGTCTATTTCTCTATCAGAAGGACTACGGGTAGATCGTCTGGAAAGACTTCTGGAAACTCACTAACAACTGAAACAGACATAATAGTTGGTGTCTCAACACTAAAGTCATTAAATCGGACTAAGTGATAGACACACCCTTTAGAAACTAACTTTCTGGCCTTAAGGTAAGAAATGAAACGACCCTTAGGCACTGCTGAACAACTCATCCATTTAATAACTGGCTCATTATAAAACTGGAAATGTACAACTCTAGTTCTACAATCAACTGAACAAGCATGAAGCCTGTCCATACCTAGAATGCCATCAAAATCTACCATATCTAACTCAACTAAGTTAGCCATGGTGTTCTTGTGATTGACAGAAATTGTACAATCACGATAGAATCTCTCAGCTAAAATAGACTCACCAACAAGTGTAGAAACACTAAAGGGCTCAAGATGTTTCTTAGGAAGAACATCAAAATTAATCGCAACAGATGGAGTCACAAAAGGTAGAATCGCTCCTAGATCTAGTAAAGCATAAACATCATAATTAAATACTTTGATCATATCAGTGACAACATATAGAAAATTCTCTTGCTCTTGGCGACTAGTAATAGCATACAAATGTTTTGATCCTCCGCCTGCCCTTGAAGTATCTACTCTAGGTGCAGCTCTATCTGGTGGAGCTACTGAAGAAGATTAGACTCTATTGCCCCCATTACCATTACCTTGTCTGTTCTTAGGGCACACTTTCATAAATTGACTGTTCTGACCACACTTGAATTAACCAGTGGAGCCATCATGACAGACCCCTTAGTGGTTCCTACCACACTTAGCACATGCCGGAGTCCCATTACCTCCTTGTGCAACACTACCTTGAGACTGTGCAGGTCTAGCTCTGAAATGTTGTGAATTCTGATTGTTGAACTCACTTCAGTTCCTTGGTGCAGGTGCACTAGCAGATGATGCGACAGGTCCCTTCTCCTTATGTAGGAAAGAAGACCGGTTCACATTACTCTTTTGCTGCCTAAACTCATTCCCTGATGTCTTATCCTTCTTGTTTCTAAACTCTTTTCGATCCGTCAGCTTGTCCTCCTGAACCTTTTGTACATGGATCATCAGCCTTGCTATGTCCAAATCTCCTATCATCATAGTTTCCTTGCCTTCTTTACTTGATAGACGAGACAACTTAGCAACAAATAAACTCATCTTGTTCCTCATGTCAGCAACCATCTCCAGAGCATAGCGGAAAAGTTGAGTGAACTTCAGACTGTACTCATGAACACTTAGCAGTTTTATGTGTCTAGGGCTGTATTGTATTAGAAATAATGTGTTTTGTATCATGTTTGCAGGAAATAAGCTTGGAATGCAGTTCATGGAGATGAGAGCTGAAAATATGCAGAAGGAGCGATCCACGGAGGGACCCACAGACCGTAGGTCCTTTGGCAGACCATCGTTGGGCAGGCATAGATGGAGCATCAGGGAATTCCGATTAAGTGTTGGAGTACGGGGCAACTGACGGATCGTAGGTCGACCCATGGGCCATACTACACATCCTTTGATGGATTCAGAGAGTTGAAGTTCCAGTACGTGATGGAAAAATCCCAAGTATAGAGCCACGGAAGGGGACCTACGGAGAGTAGGTTAACCCATAGTTTATAGGTTGAGTCG
The DNA here is from genome assembly GCF_019186545.1 of Solanum stenotomum. Taxonomy (NCBI): domain Eukaryota; kingdom Viridiplantae; phylum Streptophyta; class Magnoliopsida; order Solanales; family Solanaceae; genus Solanum; species Solanum stenotomum. Next base: position 19,289,727 of record NC_064291.1, on the reverse strand, counting down.
TCACTTGAAGGCGCGTTACAGACAACTTATTTCCTTTTTTTATTTCCTTTTTATTTAGGACATGTTTTCTAGAAATAGGAGTTATAAACCTCCTTTATGGGGGTTAGACAACATTGTTTACTTTTAGTTCTTGGTATTTTGTGGAATTAACTTACAAACTTTAGCAATTTGATTTCCGGATTTCGTTCTATATGATTTTCACTTTGAAATTCAATTGGAGATTTCAAGATTCATCTACTCTAATAGTAAGTTCATGAATTCTTTTTTATCAAAATATGAATTGTGTTCTTTAAAGCATGAGTAGCTAAATCCACAACTAGGGTTGTGGGAACCATGAACAATTAACAACGTATGAATAATAGTTAAGTAATTCTTGAATAGTATTTATGCATGTATTGGTAATTCTTTCTCTTAGAAGTCCTTTTAACGGTTGCAAATGGTAGAACTAGCCTTATTCCTACTTGCTGGACTAAGGAGGTAATGAATGAGAAAAGAATTAACAACTGGTATTTAGTGGATGTTATCTAATAGTATAATGTCTATTGGTGCGAGGGTGAAAACTAAGACACACATTGATGTGATGTTTAATCTAAGGTAAAGGTAAGGGTTACTATAGTATACACTTGTAGCCAGACCAAGGTTCATAGTGAAATTCCCTATTTGGAGGACCAATCACTTAGGGATACCTAACTTACCAACTTTGCATGTAAAACACTAGGAAAATATTACTATTATTAGGATTACCGAGTTAAGAGGTTGTGGGGAACACATACACCCTAGTTTCTCTCTCATATTGATAACTTAAAGTTTGAATTCTGCCTACTTGTTACTTGATCAACAATTTGTTACTTACTTACAAACCCCCCCCCCTTTAAATATTTGTCTCGGAAATAGTTTGACTAAACGGATATAATAGTTGGTTAAGATTAAGTCTGAATCATATTCCTCGTGGGATCGACCCCAACCTACAAGTTGAGTTCTTTACTTGATAACGATCGCTTATACTTCTTAAGGAATGTGCAGTTTGAGCGTATCAAATTTTGGCACCGTTGCCGGGGAATAGGGCTTTTAGATTAAGTTTAACTACATTATTGAACTTTAGTCAAGTATTTCCTGATTTTACTTTTGTTTTTGTTTTTGTTTAATACAGGTTTCTATTCAAGTGTATGCCAAGTACATGAAGTCTAGGCAAACCATTGACCCCCTACGATCCTGAGCTAAGAAAGACATTGAGAAAAATGGTAAATCAAGGGGTCCATAATAATCCAATCATAGAGGAGCATGAGGATGGGGTTTACTTGCAATCTCTGGGTGTTGGGACTGAGAATTCTTAGGTTCGTGGTGATATTCTACTCAGAGATGCATTGAGGGTACATAATCCTCCACAACCAAGGTTACGTGATAATTACAAGGTCAACTTCAATAAAGTTGAATCAGAAGGACCTATTGTTCTCCCTCCTCTACCTCCAGGCAAACATTTGTGGTGACCAACAGTCTGATGCAAATACTTACATCAAGAGGGTTGTTTTTTGGTCTAGCTTATGAAGATCTACATGGTAACATGGCTAAATTGAGAAGTGTCTGCAAGAGTTGTATGGGACGATCGGAGTTGGATCTGAATGTCATAGGTTTGAGAGCCTTCCCTTTATCATTGACTGGTGATGTTGCGGTGTGGTTTTCTGAGCTTCCATATAAATCGATTCATACATTGGACCAATTGCATAAGGTGTTCATGGAAAAGTATTTCCAGCTGTCTAAGAAGCTGAATCACAAGGACAAACTGAATAATTTTGTAGCACTGCCTAGAGAGTCTGTAAGTTGCTCATGGAATAGGTTCACTTCATTCATAAGAGGTGTTCTGAATCACCGCATAGATGATGAGTCACTAAATAAGTACTTCTACAGAGGTCAGGATAACAATGGAAAGGCTGTGTTGGATACAATTGCTGGAGGATCATATGGTGAGTGTGCTTTTGAGGAGATCATTGAGAAACTAGAGAAGACTTCCCGGAATAATAAGGCATGAAGCACTGGAAAGGCGGACACTAGTAGAAGCACATTTGGAGTTCAAGCTGCACCTAGTTAATCTAATGATGACACTCATGAGGAGATGGCTCAAATGAGGACAGAACTTGGGTGGTTTTGAAACATGTGAGCGATAGTGCAGAAAATGTGAATGCGGTATATTACCTAACTAGAACTCCACCATCACCAGTTGAGGAATGCTACTATGATCAAGAGGAGTATTTGGTGAATGATCAGACGGGGGGTTTTCGAGCCAACACCCAAGGTTCCAACTAAGATAATTGGCGCCAAGGTTAAGGAAACCAAGGTCGGAACTATGGAAACTACAATCGAGAAGGGAACTATGCCCAGTATGGGAACTTCAATCATGATAACAACTACAATCGGCACAACTATGGTAACAAGAATGAGAGAGTTGGGCCCTATGTTCCACCTAGGAACAGGGAATCTGGTAATAAAGAAGCCGGGGGTAGTATGTCACGCGCTGAGGATATGATGCCGAAGATGATGAAGAGGTTTGATGCGACAGATAATAATGTGAAATAAATGCGAAATGACTTGTCTAGAATCGTTCAAAACCTTGATGTCCATATAGTGTCGATCAAGCAACTTAAGCAGTAGTTTAATCAGCTGTCCACTACAGTGAACCCACCTCAGCCTGGCACATTTCCTCTCAACACCATCTAGAATCCGAATAATGATGGGCATTGTATGGAAGTCACTACTGGAGGAGGTAAACATACCATTGATTCCCCTATGTCGTCTGAGGTTGAAATTGTGGTAGAAAGAGATGATGATAAGATTAAGGTTACTAGAGAGTCTAAAAATTCTACATAGAAGGAAGCAAAGATAACCCAAAAAGTTGTTCCCATGCCTAGACCTCAAACTCCATTCCCACAGAGATTGGTGAAGAAGATCGAAGAAGGAAAATATTGCTGGTTCATAACTATGTTGGAAAGAGCTTTCCATCAATGTGCCGTTGATAGAATATTTGGAGCAAATGCCTGGCTATGCGAAATTTATGAAAGATTTGGTAACGAAGAAGGGGGCTGTCAATTTTGCGAATGATGAGAGATTGCAACATTGTAGTGCTATTGCTACGGGATCAGTTGTACAAAAGAAAGATGATCCTAGGGATTTCACTATCCCTTGTACCATCAGTATGCTGCACTTTGTGAATGCATTGTGTTATTTGGAGGCCAGCATTAATATGATGCCATTGCCTATGTACAAGAAGTTGGGTTTAACGGCTCCAAAATCGATTGCGATGTGACTAGTCATGGCCGATAGAGCTGTGAAGCAGCCCATTGGTGTTCTCCAAGATGTCCTTATGAAAGTGGAGTCGTTCATTTTTTTGGTGGATTTTGTGATACTTGATTGTGAGGTTGATTTTGAGGTTCCCATTATCTTAGGGAGACCTTTCACTGCTACTGGGTGCGCCTTAGTCGATATGGAAAGAGGGCAGATGAAGTTCCGACTGAATAATGAAGAGGTAACTTTTAATATATGTAGGTCTATGAAGTAGGAAAGCAATCTCAAGGCAGTATCGGTAGTGAATCATATTGTGGAGCGAGGTAATGAACTGTCTATTGAAGAGAAGTTGGGTATTGATGCACTGACAGCGGTAATGATGAAATTTGAGGGTGTTGGTATTGAAGAGTATGATTAAATAGTTGCCGCACTTGATTGGTTTGAATTCCGCACCAAACCAAAAAGATTGGACCTAGATATAAAGAATCGTGATTCTCTACCCGACAAACCGTCTGTGCAAGAAGTTCCAAAATTGGAGCTCGAGGCTCTACCATCGCATTGAGCTATGCATTATTAGGGAAAGATGGCACTCTACCGGTAATTATTGCAGCTGATTTGAGTAAGGTACATGTAGAGGCATTGGTTTCTGTGTTGAAGAGGTTCAAGCGGGCTATTGGATTGACTATTGCAACATTATTGGGATTCCTCCTAGTATTTGTTCTCACAAAATCCAACACATGTCAGACAACAAGCCATGTATTGAGCACCAAAGGAGACTTAATCCATCTATGCAAGAGGTAGTCAAAAAGGAAATCATCAAATGGATAGATGCTGGAGTGATATGCCCCATTGCAGATAGTAGTTGGGTCTGTCTTGTTTAGTGTGTACCAAAGAAAGGTAGGATAACTGTGGTTCATAATACGAAAAATGAGCTAGTCCCAAAGAGACTAGTGACTAGATGGAGGGTATGCATGGACTACCGCAAGCTAAATGCCTCGACAGAAAAAGATCACTTCCCAATGTCATTCATGGACCAATTGTTGGATCGTTTTGCTGGTAACACTACAAGAAAAATGATCTTTAGCAAAAAGATATTTTTGTCGATAAAAAGTCCAAATCCAGTCGCTAAAGGTCTATAACGACCGGAGAAAAATTGGTTGTCCCTGGTCGTTAAAAGCTCCGTTGTTAAAGGTTAACGACCAGATAATATATCCGGTCGTTAGATATCATTTAACGACAACAATTAATCCAGTCGTTACATGTACTTACAACGACTAAATTCCCCTTCATTGATGGTTTTTTGGTCTTTAAAATGTTCTATTAAAACAACAAATTCCAGTCGTTATAAGTACTTTTAGCAGCCAAAATTTCTTTCGTTGATTATAATACTTTTAGCAACCAAGCTTTCTTTTGACAATTTTTTATTGAAACAATTAACTTTATTGTTTAGTTGTTATCTTTTCAAGTAGTTACAAATAAAGGAGTATCATTTCACATTCTTTTAACATACAATTGACATTAAGCTATAAAATTTCACCGTTAACAAAGAACTGTTATCACATTAATTTAATTTCTAAAAAGCATATATGTTCAACAAAATTATATTAAAACATATATGTTCAACAAAATTATATTAAAACAAACATGTTCGACATAAGATCTAAATAATATACATGTTTGACATAATACAATAAAATTTGAGAAAATGAAATTATAGCATGGGTAGAAAGATAACTTCTCCTCACCAACAATAAAATAACAAAGATATAATATTCTTTTCAGCAAGCTCCATAATTCTTCAACATCACATTCTTTTCTCTTCAAATTCACCATCTATTCAAAGAGCAATTTGAGGTCAATTAGTAACAAAATGACAGATAGCTAGTAACTTAAATTTAAAATGTAAATCAATAACTTAAACACCAAAGAGATCAATCTTAACAGAAGATTATACCTGAATAAAGCTATAAAAAAATCAACCAAAGGTTGTTCGAAAACAAATATCATTTGATTCCTTTAGAAACAAGGGGTAGAGATGCAGCTCCTATCATTAATGATTTAATGAGACCTTTTTGGATAGGTTCTTCCCAAGGGAATTGAGGGAGGCAAAAGCTTAGGAGTTTATGAATTTGAGGCAGGGTTCCATGTCAGTCCAAGAGTATGGGCTCAAGTTGACCCCGCTCTCCATGTAGGCTCCTCACATGGTAGCAGATTCCAGGGATCAAATGGACATGTTACTTTATGGGGTATCTGACCTAGTGAAAAAAGAGTGTAGGAATGTTATGTTTCTAGAAGATATGAACATCTCTAGGCTCATGAGTCATGCTCAGTGGGTTGAGGGTGATAAGATTAGGAAACATGCTAAGGAGAATAAGAAAGCTAGGACATGCAATAATGATTATTCTCAACAAAAATCGGGTGGTGGAATTTGCTCGCAGTTTCAGCAAAAGTCTTTAGATCCAGCATAATCATCAACTAGTGTTCCATCCTCCAAGTTCTGAAATTATCATAAAGGTAGGGCATTAGGATCTAAGACTCAAGGTAGTATTTCAGGCACCAGAACCTACCCAACTTGTCTAAAGTGTGTTAAGAACCATCTGGGCGAGTGCTTTGCAGGAAAGGAAGGATGCTTTGGGTGTGGCCAGACTGGTCACAGGTTGAAAAATTGTCCTTCTACATAGGGTCAAGGAGGTAACAATGGTAGAGCTTGACGAGTCCACAAATTAGACTCATTTAGGGCTATATTTTAATAGAAATTGTGTCTTTGAATGCTTATTTTATCTCAATATCTGATCAAAACCTTTAAGTTTCAGGTATTTCAAGTTTTAATGGAAGAATGGACACTTAGATGCAACAAGGAACAAAAAGGTTAAAAAGAACGAAGAAGTTGAAGCCTAAGCATAGCCAAGCACGCTTGGTGATTCACTGAAGGGATGCACTTTGCCCTTTGTTCCAGTACGCAAAGCCCTGAAGGACCTGGATCAGAAAGGCGCTGAAAGAAGCAGTCGATGTATCGCCGAATAGTTCCGAGAAGCAGTAGTATGTCGCCCAACGACACAGAGCACAATGATGTTAAAGGGTAGTGCAAGAAGGCGACAAACTACACCGAAGGGCGAATGTCAAGTTAATCGGCGATTCCGACTAACCTCGCCGAATGATCCGTCAACACTAATTTCTGAAGTCTATAAATACTAAACTCTTTATTAATTTTTAAGGAGTCAAACATTTGTTTTAATTTTCAACAATATAATAGTACTTTTTTCTCTAAGTGAGAGGGTTTTGGAGATTTGAAGGAGAAGACGGTATTCATCTTCAAGATTTGGAGTTAGGTCTGTTAGATTCTTCATTCTTGGCCTGTGACAAGACTTAAATATTCATTACCATTTGAATGCAAACTCATTTAGGTATAAATTTTTATATCTTGATGTGTGGCTAAAAACCCCAATTCTTGGGGTGTGATTTAGCGAATATGGGTTAAGATATTTGTTGGGTCTTGCTTGTTGATAGTTTATTTGTAGTTTAATTGTGAATTTCTTTAGTGGTTGTGTATGAATCTAATGAATTTGTAGTTGCAAATACAAGTTTATTTAGGTGTTTCCGGCTTGCTTGAGATAGAGGTCTTAAAACTAAGACCACTAAATTGATGGCCTAAGGAGTGGGTCGACATGAGGTTCAGCCTGAGAGGGTGAGCCCTAGTCCCATATCCTAACACTCATCTCGAGAGAGTGAGTGGGTAAGGTGTAGGCTGCCTTCATGCGGCAAGTGGGTGTCCGAGAAGAACCCTTTGAAACGGGGTAAGTAGCTCGAGGGAGAACTTATTTCCACATAAAGCTCAGCCTAGTCACTATTATTCTATAAACTTTTCTATCGAAAGCATGTACCCAATACTTTAGATTAAACCATATTCCAGTCACATCCCTAGATTCCCCTTGCATTGCTTAGATTCCATTGTTAATTTGTTGTTTTTATTTATTTGTGACAAAACCCCCATTTGATATTTGACACTTTATGTAACCCCCTTTTATTTACTATGTTTTTACTCGTTAATGTCTTTAGCTACGACTAGTTAGATCTAAATTTTATTTTTCTATCAATTCTCAAAACCACTCTCTTGGGATGACCTCAACCCTTGGTTGTGTTATTATACTATTGCACGATCGTAGACACTTGAATTCGAAGTTGTTTCATTGAATAAGGCAAACATCAAAATCGCACCGCTGTCGGGGAGAGGTGTTATTTGGGAATTTTTAGATTAGTAGAGTTTTTGTTCTTCTTAGTCGTAGTTTCACTAACTTTACTTTTAGTTTGTTTTTCGTTGAGTTGTCCATTTAGATGAGTATAGCTGAGCAGAGTACTGTCAAATTGGTTGAAATGAGCCAAGGAGTCCAAAAGGACCTCATGCAGAGGTGGAAATCCAATGCAATGGAAAAAGGAGGTACATACCCCCTCATGAGCGGAGTAAGTCTAGAGATGAAAAAAAAATTGTGTCTAGCACACACTTCAAATCATTCTCCAAAAGATCACCGATCAAGATCGGGTGTTGGAAGAAATGAAGGAGATTATCAAAGTGTTGAATCAAATGATCGGATCTCACTCTAGATCAATCCAGCTAATCAGGTCACTCCTGAGTTTTGCAGTGCCTTATCTCCACCCAAATGACATATTGGGGTCACCTAGTGACTCTAGGGCTAACCTCAATAACGGAGAATGAGACAGGATTTGCATCGTGCCACGACGTAAAATAAGGCACTTCTTGGAAGGCAACCCAAGGTTTTACTGCTTTTCATTACTATGTTAGAATAATGGTATGTTGGTTTGGTAGGTTAAAGTGAGAAAGGTGTTGAAACGTGCAAGTTGGCGAGCCAAGGATCCATTTGGCGAATCGCCGAACCTATCGACGATTTCGATTTAATCCGTCGTTGTGTCTCCAAAATAGGGGATGTCCTATAAAACTCGGTGAGATGAGTATGCGTTCAGCGCGTCACTGAGTTGATTAGCGACAAGATTAACATCGCCGAATGGCCGAGAACTAAACGGTTATATAAAGGCCAAAGGTCAAATTTTTGAATCTCTCACTTTAACTTGTTTTAAACTCCTCAAAATCACACCAAGGGTACTTTTTCTTAGACTTTTAGCTTAAATTAGTATTTTAGTTAGTGATTTGTTCTTGAGGTTGGATTTCTTTGCTACCTAGCATTTCAAAAAGAAAGCAAATTGAGCAGTATCAAAAGTTAGTCTCTAAAACTCCAAACTTATTTGTGATAATTTTGAACTTTTTTGCAATTAGAGTATCAGGATGACATGTGCTGAGCCTCTCTGATAGAAATAGGGTGTTGTTATGCTATTGTTAATTCAAAAATTTGGCCTAAAAAGCTTTAATGGTTGAATGCCTTAGTGTTTGTGCTTTGATTTGAATGGACTTGAATTGGGTGCTGCATATTAGTTTTTAGGCTGGTTGGGTGAAGTCTAAGTAGCCCACATTTGCGCCAAATAACAAAAAATTTAATCTAAGAAGTAATGGGTGACTGCATTCTTAAGGGTACTCGTAGTTAAAAGGCCAAAATTGGCAAAACCAGAAAAAGTCTCCGTACTTCGGTGTGATGGGAAGTATGGGTCCTGTGCGAATTTCGTGTATGCATGCTTTGATTTTACTTTTGAAGCTCGTAAGGTCGGTTTCCAGAGTTGGGTTAAAAATAGGTACGTTGTGTCATTCGGCGAGCTGGGTCGAGCTCACCTAACGATTCAGTGGTTCACCTATGGGTTATACACCACCCTTAATTCATGTCCTTAGTGCAGTAAAATCTGTAACTTTTAGCGGACACATTCTTGATCGCTGAAAGTCATTGGTGACTCGCTAAATAGGTTATTTCAGTGCCAATTTGCCTAAATGTTTAAGCAAATCCGTTCGGCAAGCTCGACCTAGCTCGCCAAAGAGGTTTGGCAACTCGCCGACTCGATCGGCAAGTCTTTCTGCAATAATATTCTTTGTGGTTGTGTTGAATTTTGCCTAATCTCTTGATCTTTTTCAAATATGGTACGCATAAACTTAAATGAGCCACCTCAGAAAAAGCCAAAGGAAATTACGATAAATGTAGGAGGATCACGTCCTTCACAAAAAAGAAAGCAAGATCTCCCACCTGGATATAAAGGCAAACGAAAGAAGCATATAGCTAGAAAAGGGTCAGCTATTGAGCCAAATTTCTCTAAGCCGGATGATGAAAAACCCTTGATTCATCGACAGAATAGGCTTAGAGATAGATATCAAGACACACCCATCGGAGTTCCATCAGTCGTAACTCCTACTACTACTGAATCAGTGCCAGCTCCAGCACCAGCACCACCTCTAATGGCCCCTGCACTCCCCGTAGTTCCACCTCCACCCGGATTGCTGAACATGTTGAAAGGCGATGGTGTGCGAACCATTCTAGAAGAAATGTTACTATATGTGGAGGGTTTGGAAGGTAAGCATGCTGAAGTTCTTGACACGGTCAGGTATCATAAGTTTTAGCAGTTCACTAGACCACGGGGCCCTTATATCCCTTCCTGGGTTTGGGAATTCTACTTAGCCTATGGGGAGTTGGTCCCGAAAAATAAGAAAAAGGCTAGTGAAATCCAACTGGTGAAGTCAGTTATGGTAAGAGGCAAGGAGGTGGAGTGTCAAAGTGAGCATATTAATGTTGTATTGGGTCGACCTCTGCACTCGGTACTACCCTACCAAGGTTTGCCTATTGTTCCGTCCCTAGATGACTTAAAGGGTTGGTTAACTCTGATGATTTCTGACATCAACCCAAGGTGGATGGATGCAGGAGCTCCTATTGAGAAGAGGGATATGAACATCACCTCCCAGTACTGGTTTGGCTTCATCAGCAGCACTATCATGCCATCACAAATTTAGTCCATCTTGCGTCATCCTAAGGTGGCAAGCCTTGGTTCTATTATGGCTAGGAGTCGGATGGACCTGGGACTGCTGGTTTCATAGAAGATGGTTGTGAGAGCCAAACAGACGCTAACATCTCTGCTATTTCTTATTTTGATCACTGAGTTATGCTGGTGTGCCGGAGTACCCCGAGATCTTACTAGCGATTAGAGGTCACCCCTTCTTCCTCCACAGATATTCGGCGTATAGAGGCTGAAGTTCACAAAAGAGGAGGTTGACAGGAGAAGAGCAGCTCCAATAGATACCTCTCCCGAGGTTAATGGTAACTCATTACCAACAGAGACGCCTTCGCCTACTCCAACCTTGTAGCTCTCAGGTATACCCACTCTTTGTTTCTCTTCCTTTTCCTCACAGGCTGCAGGTGCTCCCTCATCCTCCCAGCCTACTAGGATCACTCAGGCCATGATCTCATGATGGGACAGTTTGCCTATTCCACTGATGTGAGTGCTACCCGACTGGAGAAGTCTGTTCCAGGGATGATCGACAGGGCCATACTAGTAGCACTCACCCCCTTTCAAACTTCTCTTGATGCCTTGATAGTGAAAGTCGTTTGCGAGAGCAGACAGGGGGAGGCCTCTAAGGTGACGAGTTTAAAAGCTGAGATCGCGAGTTTGAGGAAGGACGTAGACTATCTTAAGTCTACTGACTACACTTCACTAATAGAAAGGGATGATGATGAGGATGCTCCTGAGACCAGCGGAGATATGTAGGGGGATGGCACAACACTTGCAAAGTCGGATACAGAGACCGACGAGGAGCTGATAGCAGATGAGGAGGAGATGAGAGAGAGCCAAGATGCAAGCATATTCGGAGATCTACCAGATCTAGTAGGAGCGGTTGTGCAACTGATGATCCGGACATCATCGACTGAGACATCCATAACAACTCCCAGTGGATTCGGCATTGCTATTCCATCTGAAGCTACTTCGGGCACTGATGCCCATGTACAGACTGCTACACCAGCTAATGAGATTCTGACAGGGAGAGAGACTGCATAGATAGGACCTTTCTTTACCTCCATTTCTGTCTTGTTATACTTCTACTTTTGAACACTTTTATTTGCAGTTGAGGACAAATACTTTTTATTTGTGGTAGGGTGAGGCCCACACCTTCTGTGTGTGCTATTTGTGACTCGTGTTTTTCTAAGTATTTAGGGTTTGTGATATCATTGTGGTTAATATTGCTTTTACTGTGGATATTTGAGCTTGAGGCTCCTTTTATTTTTTTATTGCAATATGATTTTGACCCCTTCTGAAAAATTATGAATTTTTTGCATTTTTTTTTGCCATCCCTTGTGAGTTGAGTGTGGCTGTTCTTTTGCAAAAAATTGAGTCTCAATTTTGATAAATATCGATGACTTAAATAGTGCTCTGTATTGAACAAACATGAATGTGCAGCGACAATGAGACCAAATGAAGTTACGTAGGCAATATGTGAACTCTTTGCATCTCGTTGTGATTAGCCATGTATCAAATTGATTTTCTTGTAATGACCGTTGCACACTAGCAAAAGTGTGTAGTCTTGTTTGACTTAAGTGTCGATGCCTTGTGTGATTAGCTTGCTTTGAACCACACATGAATAAACCTAGATTTTTTCCTGTTATTCTGATTGATTTAGAAAGGTATCCTCTTGAGATTATCATAGGCAACTTTAAAGAGTGTGAGCCAAATTTGACATATAGCTTTTTTGTGGCCTACCCTTGAGCGTGTGAAATTCTTTTGAACACCCTTTGAGCCTTACCTTTCTTTGGAAGAACCTTGATAAACCCTTTACCTTACTTGACCCACTACCCACTACCTATTATCCTCTTGATTTGTGGTTTAGCGAATAGCCAAGTGTGATGAAAAGGAAAAGGAGAAGTCAAGTAGTGCAAGAAAAGTCTCCCTTAACCTATGGTGTTGCTTAATAATGGAACCCCTACAAAAAAGGAAAAAAATTGGAATAAAGGATAAAAGAAATCGGGTTTCCAAGCAATCCATGGAGGTGAATAAAAAAATGACTTAGAAGCACTAGAAAAAGAATTGATAAAAGAAAAGAAGGGAATGCCTTGAGAATACCACATCTCACGAGGAAAAAGTTACTGAGCCTAAATGATCATACATTTGCACTCATCCCCATTACCATCCTTTGAAAGACCTTTTTTTTATCTTGAGTGAGCCGGACCCAATATCGATCGGAAAATAAGGGCAAGCCTATGGGTGAAAACATGCATTGTGTTTCTCTTTTTGAGTGTGAGCATTGCAGTTGATTTCTGATCTTGAATTGATTAACCTCTGTGTGTGAATATTGAATCATTCTTTATGTGAGGGCATTTAGAATACTTTTTGTAGAGCTTGAACTAGCACAAGTAGCAAGTATTGCAAGAATAAGAATTTTTTGTAATGGTGTGTCACAACTTGAATGTTTGAGTACATAATTGATTCCTATATAAGCAAATTGAGTCTTGTTGTGTGCATTCATGATTGAGTCTTGTGTAGCACTGTTTGAGACATCCTATTTGAACTGCTGAACTTGAGTTTTACTTGAGGACAAGCAAAAGTTTAAGTTGGGGTGTTGATGAGTCCACAAATTGGACTCATTTAGGGCTATATTTTAATAGAAATTGTGTCCTCGAATGCTTATTTTATCTCAATATCTGATAAAAGCCTTTAAGTTTCAGTTTCATCCCGAAAATATAGTTTTGGTAGGTTCTTACATAATAGTTTTACCTTTTGTATTTGTATTTGGTCTTTTTTATCAAACTGATATTCTATGTCTTTCTTTAATTTTTGTTGTAATGGTTTTAAATTCTCTCCTAATTTTGGTATATATTCTCTTACTTGGTTTACTAGTCCTAAAAATGATTGTAATTTCTTTTTTGTATCTAGTTGTTCATTCGAGCTAATTATTTTTTGTACTATATATGTTTGCATTTTTATTCCATTTTTATCTATTTGTATCCCTAAGAATTCTATTTGTTTTTTCATTATGTCTGCTTTCTTTTTTCTTAGGCTTATGCCTGAAAATTCTATAATATGTATAAATTTTTCTAATAATCTTATATGCTCATCATATGTTTTGGAATATAGTAATATATCATCAATATATACTATACAATTTTCTAGTTGTTTAAAGTAATTATCCACAAAGTGTTGATATCTACCTGGTGCATTTTTATATCCAAATGGCAATACATTCCATTCATAAAATCCTTGTGGTACTGTGAATGCTGTAAGTTTTTTAGATTCTTCTTCTAACTTTAAGTGGTAAAATCCTGATTTACAGTCAAATTTACTAAAATAAGTATATCCTTGTAATTGTCTTATCTTTAATATTTTATTTGGTATTGGGTAATTATATGTTGTAGTTTTTGCATTTAAATTTCTATAATCAATAACCATTCGACTTTTTCCTCTTTTTTGTTCACTATGTTTATTTACTATAAATGTTGGGTTTGTATGTTTACTATTAGTTTCTTGGATATATCTTTTTTCTAGTAATTCATTTATATGAATCTTAAATTCTGTTAAAACATTAAAATTATATTTTAATGGTTTCTGTGTTATTATGCTATTGTTATCAATTAGCTCAATCTTTATTTTTGTTTTATGTTTTTCCCATCCTTATAAAGGATCTTCACTATATAGTAATTCTAATTTATCCTGGATTATTTTTACTTTGTCTATAGAGAATATAATTAATTCTATTTTTGAGTGTTCTTCTTTTATATTTTCTAGCTTTTGTGTAATTTTTTCACTTCCTTTTATCCATTCTGTTGTTTTTCCTTTTTTATTGTTCACTCTTTTTGCTCCTATTTCTTGTTTACATGGTGTTGTTAACCACCAGTGTGTTCTTGTTATTATGTGTGGATATAGCTTTTCTAAAAAGAGCATTCCTAATAACATATCTTTTGTTGTAAATTCAAAGTTATATATTTCTTCTATGGTTAATATCTTATCCCATATTTGTATTTTTATATTTTTTGCCTTATATGTGATCATGCTTCCTTCATTATTAAATCTTATTACTACTAAAGGTGTTTTTAACTTTTCCCATTTAGCTTCTGGTAAACAATTATATTTACATATATGAGCTTCTGCTCCTGTATCTATCATTGGAGTATAATATTTATTATAATATCCTTCTACTATTATATTTGCAAGTATATATATTTTCATGTTGTCATAATAAAGTTCTCTTTATTATTAATTTTTTTTTTCATAATTTATTGTTAACTGTTTATCTTCTAGATTATATGGTTTCACTTTTTCTAACAATTTTATTCCTAAAGTGATATTTTCATTTTCTTGATATATTTTAAATTTTATTACTATTGGTATTCCTCCAATAATTATTTCCTTTTCTGTTGTTTCTTCAGTATTTATTAATGTTTTTGGTAGTTCAGGACACAATTGTTTAGTAGTTATTATTTCATCATCTGTTACTAATTTTCTAGTAATATAGTTTTCTTCTTGTCTGATATTTATTAATATTAAGTATTTTCGTTGTTCCATCACTCCCGTTATGTAGTAATGATATGGTTTTATTTCTTCTTCTATCAATTTTTGTGGAGTTTTATCTATTCTTCTTGAGGTACTCCTTTTTTATGATATTTGTGGTATTTCATAGTTTATTCATTTTGATGTACTTAATCTTTCTTTTACTATTTCTAAATCTTCTTCTATATCAATCTCATTATAACTATAATCATTATTATCTATAACTGTAACTATTTGTTCAAAAGGATTTTCTATTTTTTTTTAATATTTTTTTTGCTGTTATTTTATGTTTTGTTGTTAAGACATATAGGTTTTTACATCTAGCTGTAAATATTTTACTTCCTGGTGCTAGTTCTATACCTGACATTTTCCAATATAATACTAGTAACTTATCTATGTTTCTATCATTTATTGCTATTGAGTAGTTAGCACTTATTATAATTTTAAATTTTTGGTATATTAAGTAACCTTTTACTACACTTATTATACTTTGTTCTATATGTTGTATAATTCTATTATCTGCTAAGTATATTTCTATAGGTGTATCTATTCCTTCTCTAAAACATGTTTTTATTAGTATTTCTGTTCCTCCTAAATGTACATATTTAATTGGATTTTTAGTCTTAGTATCTTGTATTTCTTTATTTATTATTGATATTTTAGCCTTACCTTAGGTGTATTTACAATCTATGATATGTTCCTTTTGACTTACTACGTAATATTCTTCTTTTTGTCTTTTAAACCAATTTCTTATTGTTGGTATTTCTAATATTTTTTCTACGCTTAGGTCTAATTCTTTTCCATTTATTTGTTCAAATATATTATTATCAATTTTTTTTTCCTGAAGATTCTTCATCTTGGTATTCCTCTTTAGTTATTATTTGTATATCTTTTTCAGTCATTCACATAGAACTCATTATCTGATTCTGTTTCTATTTCATTTTATGATATTTCATATATGCTATATTCACTTTCTAATTCATAATCTATGTATTCTATCTGCCTATATTTTTCATCGTTTATTATTATTTCTGATATTTATTTTTTCTTTGGATTTTTCGGTAATTTACAATCTCTAGCTATATGTCATATTTTTCCACAATTATAACAAATACATTCTGTTAATTTTTTCTTTGGCCTATATGGTCTTTTAGTTTTATAGTTTTTTACATAGTATCTTTTTCTTGGTTTTTATATTTATATTTTGATCTGTATTTTTTATTATACTTCTTTTTATAATATTGATCTGTGCATCCAAATTGGGGTGCCGTTTTATTTTTGCAACATGCTAAGTTTTTTACATTTCATTCTAGCTCCTAAGGTATCTGTTAATCCTACTTCATTCCAACTTTTTATTATCTTTGAATGAAACGGTTCTGGTAATTTTGTAAAATATAATTTTCTTATTTCTTTACTCTCTTCTGTACTGTATGTTCCTCTATAATAATATTCTCTAAANGGTGCCATCATGACTTGATAAATCGGGTCGTGATAATAATAATATTCTCTAAATGCACATGTATATTCATCTATATAGCACATTTTACATATTGCTAATTTTGACATTAAATTTCTATTGATAGTTTTTTCTTTATTTTGTTCTCCTACTTCTGTTGTCATACTACTAAATTCATTTCTTATAGCTATTTCGTATTTATATAGTATTTCCATAGTTGTTGTTGCTATTTCTCCATCAAATTTTTTATTTTTTCTTAAGGTATCTAAACTTTCGTTTGTTAAGTTTTGTAACCATAATTTTACTGTTCCTATAAGTGTTCTTTCTATGTATTCTGGTGTTTCTGTCATTCCTATTTTGTTATCTATTAATTGTTTTGATATGTATCCCATCCATAGTTGGATTGTTTTATTTATATCTTCTACACAGTCCAAGTCTAAGAAATTATGTTGTTCCGTTATTGGTTTTGGTGTCCATTTTTTATTCAATCTTTTGTCCCATATAGTTTTATTTCTATCATATTGTTCATAGTTAGCATTATAATATTTTGGATTTAAGGTTTTTGGGTTTTTTATTTCTGATGTACTGGGTTTTTCATCCATTTCTACATCTCTTGTATTTACTTTTGGGTTTTTTGTCATGTTTTCTAAGAGTTCTGTATATGTTTCACTTGTTTCTGAATGTTGTTCATCTAGATCATCGTCGTTTATGTCATCAATTCTTTTTTAAGGTAGATTATCTTGGTTATTTTCCTCTAGTTCTTCTTCTAATTACAATTTTTCTTTAAATTTATTTATCTCATTTGCTAATTTTATTTTTTGTTCTTTTTCTTTTTGTTTAATTTCATACTTTTCTTTTAATGCTGCTAATTCTTTTTCTAGCTCTATTATTTTAGTATTTTTTACTTCTTCTAATTGTTGTACTTCATTTTTTGCTTGTTGTTTTATTTTTTCAATGTCTTCTATCTATCTCTTCATATTCTTTTGTTATTCTTATCATAGCGGTTACACTTCTAATTTTACTGTTTCTTTTTCTAGCATTAAATTTATATTTTCTCCTATTTTCTTATATCTTCTTCCTAGATTAGAAAATATTATCTTTATTTTTAATCTATCATAGTTTTCATATGTTTTTTCATGTATTGCAAATTCTTCTTTATTCATTTATAGATTGTGTTGTAGTTTATATTCTAAGTTTTCTATTTGTATTGTTAAGTATAAAATGTTTTTTCTTTGTGCTGCTATAGCTTTTTCACAAATTCCTGCAAATATATTATTGTTAAGTTTATTTTGCCTATGTCTTAATTCTTGTCTTTTTGCTACAATTCTTTCAGTAAGTTTTTTGTCTATATTCGTTATTCATTGCATCTTTAATTATTGAATATATTTATATTCTATTTTGGATATATTATCTATCAATTGTTCTAATTTATCGTTATTAGTTTTTGTGATATTGAGTTGTTTATATTCTGGATATAATTTGTTTAATTTTCTTCTTATTTTTCTTAATTTTCTACCAATTTTCTTTTTATCAATAGCTTTGATACCAATTTTTGGGGGTGCGGAATTCATCATTTTTTATGCTTAATATATTTTGTTTAGAAAAAGATTTTATTGTAATATTCTTTTTTTAAGTGTTTTAATCTTGATATTTCTTTAATATTATTTATTATGTATTCTAGATATAACATATCTTGGGTTCTTAGGTACATCTATAAATTATTTTCCATTAATTGTTATACTAGTTTTATATCTTTTATAGCTTCTGTCCAATATTATAAATAGTCGTAGTTCATTTTCTAATCTGAATCTTCTATTTCTAAATCATATAATTCTATTCTTTCGAGGTCTAGATCATGTAGGTCTATTTCATACCATTGTTGGTTTAATATATCTTCTGATTTGTCATCATTAAATATTATATGATTCTTCTTAATTCAATTATCTTTATACCTTTAAGTATCTATAGGATTAAAGTTTCATAGTTTTTTATCATTTCATCAGGTATATATGTATTCAAGTTCTTTGTTATGCAGATTTTTGTTTTCAATTATTCCTTCCTATCATATTCATAACTGAATAAGATCATATTAGATCATTATGAACTAGATTATTTGTTTATCATGTTCTCCCGTCACTACTAGCATCGTACTTTAGCAGATATTTCCTTCTTATCAGCGCCTCAACTTTGTTTACTCCTCTATCACGGCTTTCCTCGCCTTACCGGTTTCAACATTAGGATGACATAGTATAGAAGTTTTCTCTTTGTTTCCAGTGTGCTAATAAACTAGAAATCATTATTTCAAATAATTCTAATACATAATAACTAAAATAAACTTAATTCAATCATATGTATATGATATTCAGCAATATATGAAATTAGTTCTGCATATTTATTGAACAATATACCTTTACCTCTTGCTTATCCATGATATCTGAAATATCTGATTGGATTTCGGATTGCTCCATTATCTTTTAAGTATTGAATATCTTAAGTATTTGAGAGTGTTTTTCTAAAACCTTTTATTATATTTGTCTTAGCCTGCTCTACAATGTTTACAAATGAATGAATATATAGACAATGCAAGTTTACTATTCTAGATGCTCTAATAATGCATCTACTATTTACTTTATGACTATGCATCTACTATTTACTTTATGTTGTACACTTTACGACTAATAAGCAAATAATTTACATCTTTATACTATTTGCCTTTATCTTGTCCGCCATCTATCTTGTATCTATCTTCTTTTCTTAATTATCTGTTGAACGTCATTGTCTTCTTTTTATCTCTTTGTCTTCGTCTTCGTTGTGTCATTCCAGTTGGACATCTGGAATTATATTATCTTCTCCGTTATGTGGTCAAGATATTTGTGTCCAATTAACTTACAATATCTGGTCAATAATTCTGATGAAATAAATCCTACCTTTAATGCTGTTGTTGTAGGTCATTCTTCTGGCTTTAATAATGATAAGATCCATCGCTGGACTTCATCCATATTTGTTTTTCTTAGTTCTCATGAATTTGAATATATCATTAACTGATCTCTAGAGTAGTAGCTCCATATAGCATTTCCGTTTAAATAATTGTTTGTTAATTCTTGTATAATGGTTGATATACCAATTATTCTTTTATTGGCATAAAACCTTGGTATCTCCATTTTTTGTATTTCTTCCTATTGTCCGATATCTTCAGGCATAATCATATCTTTGGTTAATCCAATCTTGATAACTTGAATTGGAGGTTTTATCTCCTCATATAATATCTATGTTGGTGCTGTATAAAACTTTATATAGAATAGGCTTCCCTTGGTAACTCTTTTGTATGTGATAGATGCATTATGTAGTTCTGGTATTCCATTTATTTCTTCTCCATCGTATGTATATACAGTATTTAATAGTCCACAATTGTAACATGTTCTTACCAAATTGGCGTTAGTTTTTGGCTGTGCTATTAATTTGTTATAACCTTGTAATTTCTGGGTTAGGTAATCTTGATTTGGTTCTTTGGTTGTAGTAGATCTATGGTTAACGTTCAAATAGGTTTGAATTTTGTATATGTTTTCAATATAGGTTCTTGTGATATGGTTTTACATTCTTTCTCATTCTGTAGACTATCTGCATATGTAGAGGTTTGTGGTTCTGTATTCAATATATTTCTTGAAGTTCTTGGGGTAAATGGTTTTTCAAATAACTGGTTTAAGTTTGAGTTCTTATGTTGTTTTTCACTAACTTGTTTGCTTGTTCCTACAGCTGTATTTAAACAAACATTATGGGTTTTAAGGTGTTTCCCGTCACCTTTTAGCTCTGGATTTTTAAAGTCTTTCGATTGACTTAGCTCCGCATTTTTACAGTCATGCTGCTGACTTGTAGCTTTATACTTCAGATTATCTTCATTAGTTTTTAGCTTTTGTATCTCATTACCCATACTGTCCACTTTTATACGAAGTGTAGTAATAGCTTTTAGTATCTCTTCGATTGTATTTTCTTTCTCAGTTTGAGTAGCTTTGTGTTGATAAGTAATCTGCAATAACATTCTTATCAGTTCTTATTACCTCTATAGTAAATGTAAAATTTAATGTATTTAATACCAATCTTCTTATTTCTTTTGTCGTTACTGAATCCTGTATTTTTCTTGTTAGCCACCATTTTACTTGTGTGTTATCTGTCCTTATAATAAATTTGTTATCTACAATATATGGTTCAAATGATAATAAACATTTATATGTTGAATATAATTATTTCCTGTTTATTTCCATTTTATTTCTGTATTAGTAAATGTTCCTGAATAATATCTACAATGATGTTCTATCTTATCTTCATCATACCTATATTTTAGGACTCCTCCATAACTTTTTTCACTGGCATCTGATTCTACTATATAAGTAAATTTTTTGTTTTCATCTGGAAAATATAGTTTAGGTAGGTTCTTACATAATAGTTTTACCTTTTGTATTTGTATTTGGTCTTTTTTATCAAACTGATATTCTATGTATTTCTTTAATTTTTGTTGTAATGGTTTTAAATTCTCTGCTAATTATGACACTTAGGTGCAAAAAGGAACAAAAAGGCTAAAAAGAACGGAGAAGTTGAAACATGAGTATCCCCAAGCACGATTGGTGATTCACCGTCGGGAAGCACTTTGCCCTTTGTTCCAGTACGCAAATCACTGAAGGGGCAGGATAAAAAAGATGATGAAAGGAGCAGTCGGCGTGTCGCCAAATAGTTCCACGAAGCAGTATTATGTCACCCAACGACACAGAGCACGACGATGCTGAAGGCTAGTGCAAGAAAGCGACAAACTACATCAAAGGGAGAATCGCCAAGTTAATCGGCGATTTCGACTAACCTCACCGAACGATCTGCCAGCACTAATTTCTGAAGCCTATAAATAATAAACTCTTTATTAAGTTTTAAGGAGTCAAACATTTATTTTAATTTTCACAATAGAATAGTACTTTTTGCTCTAAGTGAGATGGTTTTGGATACTTGAAGGAGAAGACGGTTTTCATCTTCAAGATTTGGAGTTGCGTCTCTTAGATTCTTCATTTTTGGCCTGTAACAAGACTTAAATCCTCATACCCATTTGAATGCAAACTCATGTAGGTATAAATTTGTATCTCTTTATGTGTGGCTAAAAACCCCAATTTTTGAGTGTGATTTAGCGAATATGGGTTAAGATATTTATTGGGTCTTGCTTGCTGATAGTTTATTTGTAGTTTAATTGTGATTTTGTTTAGTGGTTGTGTATGAATCTAATGAATTTGTAGTTGCAAATATAAGTTTATTTATGTGTTTTTGGCTTGATCGAGAGAGAGGTCGTAAAACTAAGACCACTAAATTGATGGCCTAAAGAGTGGGTCAAAATGAGGTTCAGCTCGAGAGAGTGAGCCCTAGTCCCATATCCTAACAATCTACTCGAGAGAGTGAGTGGCGTAAGGTATAGGCTGGCCTTTATGCGGCAAGTGGGTGTCCGAGAGGAACCCATTTGAAACAGGGTAAGTTGCTCGAGGGAGAACTTATTTCCACATAAAGCTTAGCCTAGTCACTGTTACTCTATAACTTTTCTATCGAAAGCATGTACCCAATACTTTAGATTAACCCGTATTCCGGTCACATCCTATGAATCCCCCTCTTATTGCTTAGATTCCATTGTTAATTTGTTGTTATTTATTTGTGACAAAATCCCCATTTGATATTTGACACTTTGTGTCACCCCCTTTTAATTACTATGTTTTTACTCGTTAATGTCTTTACCAACGACTAGTTAGAACTAAATTTTATTTTTCTATCAATTCTCAAAACCACTCTTCTGGGACGACCCCAACCCTTGGTTGGGTTATTATACTATTGCACGATCTTGGACACTTGAATTGGAAGTTGTGTCATTGATTACGGCAAACATTAGAGCTCAGTCCACAACTTCAACAGCACCAGCAGGTCACCCGAATAAGCATGGTAACTCATCTAGTATAAGTGGTGATCAACGTCAAAATAGTTTGAATGCTCTTCAGGCTCGCTAAGATTAGGAAGATTCTTTGGATGTAGTCAGTGGTACGTTACGAGTCTTTGACTTATATTGTATGGATTGTTAGATCTAGGGGCTACTCTTTTCTTTGTAACTCCTTATATAGAAGTCAACTTCAATGTTAGTCCAGAAACTCTCTCAGAACCCATCTTAGTCTCTACTCCAGTCGGTGACTTAGTTATAGCTTGACGGGTATACATAAATTGCCCTGTCACAGTCTCCTAGAATGTCACCTCAGCAGATCTTGTAGAGTTAGAAATGGTCTTCGATATCATTCTAGGCATGTACTGGTTATATTCCTGTTATGCCTCAGTCGATTGTAGAACTACAATTGTTCATTTTTATTTTCCAGATGAACCAATCTTAAAATCGAAGGGTAGTAGCTTAGCGTCTATGGGTCGATTCATTTGTTACCTTAAGGCCAGAAAGATGATTTCTAAGGCGTATCTATATCATCTACTTTGGGTTAAGGATTCAAGCTCTGAGACCTCAACTGTTGAGTCAGTTCCAGTAGTTAATGAGTTCCCATAAGTGTTTCCAAAAGATCTTCCCGGAGTTCCTCTCTAAAGGGAAATTGACTTTGAAATTGATATCCTTCTGGATACCCAACCTATTTCTATCCCTCCATATAGAATGCTCCAGCAGAGCTTAAGGAATTTAAAGACTAGTTGAAAGACCTTCTAGATAAGGACTTCATTAGAGCCAGAATTTCCCCATAGGGTGCACTAGTATTCTTCGTGAAAAAGAAAGATGGTTCTCTCAAGATGTGCATTGACTATAGGAAGTTGAACAAATTCACAATCAATAATAAGTATCCCATCCCCAGGATTGATGACTTGTTTGACAAACTTCATGGTGCTAGTGATTTCTCAACGAAAGACCTCAGATCCTGTTATCATCAGCTTAGAGTGAGAGATAGCGATATTCCAAAAATTGCCTTCAGAACTCGGTATGGTCATTATGAATTTGTAGATATGACTATAGGACTAACCAATGCTCCTGCAGCTTCCATGGATTTGATGAACTGAGTGTTCAAGTAGTATTTGGACTTGTTCGTTAGCGTCTTTATTGATGATATCCTAATTAACTCTAGGAATGAGAAAGAATATGCAAACCAATCGAGGGTTGTCCCGCAAACTCTCAAGGATCGCCAGTTATTCGCTAAGTTTAGCAAGTATAAGTTTTGGTTGCATGCCGTTGCTTTCCTTTGTTACATTGTGTCTAGGGAAGGAATCCGAGTGGATTTTCGTAAAATAGAAGCACTAGAACAATGGCCCAGACCTACCTCTCCTACAGATATCAGACGTTTTTAGGGTTTGGCTGGCTATTACAGAAGGTTCGTGGAAGGATTTTCATCCCTAGCCTCTCTATTGACTAAGTTGACTCAGAAGAAAGTCAAGTTTCAGTGGTCAGATAATTGTGAGAAAAGCTTCGCAGAACTGTAAACTTGGTTGACTACAACACCCATTTTGACTCTACCAGAGGGTTCAGACGGTTATCTTATCTATTGTTATGCATCTAGAGTCACCCTACATTGTGTGTTGATGCAGTGAGGTAAGGTTATAGCATATGCTTCTAGACAACTTAAAGTACATGAAAAGAACTATCCGACTCATGACTTCGAGCTTGCAGCAGTGGTGTTGGCACTTATGATTTGGAGACATTACTTGTATGGTGTTCACGTAGATGTGTTCATAGACCATAATAGCCTTCAGTAAGTGTTCACCCAGAAAGAGTTGAATCTTCGCTAGAGGAGATAGCTTGAGTTCCTCAAGGATTATGATATGAGTGTGTATTACCATCCTGGTAAGGCCAATGTAGTAGAAGATGCTCTTAGCAGACTATTTATGGGTAGTGTAGCACATGTGGAGGAAGAATTTAAGGAACTAGCAAAGGATGTTCACACACTTGCTCGCCTAGGAGTTCATCTTATGAGCATATAAGATGGGGGTGTAACTGTTCAGAATGGGTCAAAATATTCATTGGTAGCGAAGGTTAAGGAAAAGCAAGATAGTGATCCGATATTGCTTCAACTTAAGGGTGCGGTCCATAAGCAGAGAGTTGAGGTTTTCTCTCAAGTGGGAGATGGTTTATTTCGCTATCAGGGTCGATTATGTGTTCCTAAGGTGGGTGAGTTGAGGCAGAAGATTCATGAAGAATCCCATAACTCCATATATTTGATTCATACAGGAGCCATTAAGATGTACCGTGATCTGTAGGAAGTCTTTTGGTGTTATGGCATGGAAAGGGATATAGGGAATTTTGTGGCTAAGTGCCCTTATTGTTATTATTCAGTTTTACTCTATCATGCATGCTCAATATCTTTCAAGTTCTAACGCAGACTCTGTGCTACATCTTCTCGTGATATAGGCTCAGGTTCTCAGCTTACATATCACGCTTAGATCGGTTCCCAATCTTCAGTTCAACAACATCAGTGGTGAGTCCTCATTCTTCGAGGACGGTTGACATGATTGTCTTTCTTTCCTTTAGGTTTGACTTCCTATTTTGCTAGATTTAGTTGGGGCATGTCCCAACACTTCTAGTCAGTTTAGAGACTTATTTCAAACATAGTTAGATTCAACTATAGTGTTAGAGTTTGACTTTTCAGTTGTATTCAAATTATGAGTTTTCATTTATTGAGATAGTAGATGGATATTCTCCATCATTTCAGATTATTCATATGGTTTAGCTTCCGCACAGTATTTATCTTTTCAGTTTATATTTAGTGATCCTAGGTCCCGTGTCAGAGTAAAGGGAGTAGCCTCGGGGCGTGACAAAGAAAGTATGCAAATGCAATATAATAAAAACTTATATACACATAGAAGTATAAAACAAGCATATTTTTGTTAGTGACTACAATCTATTTTTTTCCTACTTAAAGAGAAGAATTGAGATGGAGGAGGAAATATTGGAGCGACTTCAAAATATGAATAGAGATCTTGGCTTTAAAAATTATTAAGAATATTTTTTCTGCTTACATTACCTATACTTTTCTGCAATTGATTGCAAGTTTTTCCCATAATATTAGTTTCATGCTTTAAGCATGCAAATCTTATGTGTCCCTATGATTTAGAGAACATAATAGTCCTTATCCATTATTATAACATGAATGGACTTATAATTAATTTGTCCAAGTGTTGAAAAGAAGATTATATATCACTGAACTATGATTTCCATGAATTTTGATTTTCATTAGCTATATCTATCTATCTATCTATCTAAACTACCATAAAAGCTTGAACTCCTAAATTGAATGTGGAATTACTAAATACCCCCAATTAAAAATACTCAATTTATTTTATTGATTAATTTTATTATTTGTATTTTATTAAAAGTAGATACCCTTTCATATTAAAGGTTCCTCAAAGAGATGTGACTTTTCCAAAGGGTTGCGACATTTTGAGGGGTTTTGACATTTTCTATGAGTTGTGACTTTTCCTAAGGGTTGTGATTTTTTCAAAGGGTTGTGACTTTTCCGAAGGGTTGTGCTTTTGTCGATGAGTTGTGACTTTTGCAAAAGGTTGTGATTTTTCCAATGAGCAGTGAATTTTTCGAAAGGTTGTAACTTTTCTGATAAGGAACAATTAGCAGTCATTCATACTACTATTTGTTAACTATAAATAGAGGGTTTCCTTTATGATTTTTTAAAGTTTTCTACTCTTCTTCTTCTTAAAAAATCGCAGGGTTATTTTCAACAGTTGATTATGTTCAAAATTTTAAAAAGAGTTGGTGAAAAAATTGTAACAAGTCATTCATAAATTCACACTCGTATTTTACTTACGATTTTAATGACTTAAAAGTGACGAAATGTTGTGGGAAAGACAATAATAATAAATAAATATGAAAAAACTCACATGATTTGGGTAAGATATTTCTTCTTTGGTGTTTTAGTTTTTATTTTTACCCTCAAATGAACAAGTTTCTTTCTGATTTTGCTAAAATAGCGGGCATCAATGTTGTCCATTGAATCATTAGTTTTGATGTTAAATCCACTATTTCGAAAATAGATTTTCACTTTAAATTATAATATTGTAATACAGACATGATAATAATTTTTTTTATATAGATATGTAAGTAAAAATGAACGAAGAAATTTAAGTGTTGGTGACAAGAGATTTTAATGAAATAGAACAGTATAGTGAATATAACATGAATATATATTTTTGTCTTCCTTCTTCATTGGCTATGTATCACGATACAACTTCTATAAGATACTAGATACTTTCATTAGACTACAACTATATGATATGTATGAGGCAGGAAAAATAGAAGACTACAATTCTACAAAGATAAGGTAGAAACTTAAAGAAATGAAATATTTTTTCACCAAAGGTGATGATGTTCATATATTTAAATTAAATTACGCTACTGAAATATATACATATATATGTATATCTAAAACAAAGAATTGATCAAGCTAAATATTTGGTATACACTCACACCTCAATTTAACCATCATTCGTTATAATAATAAAGTACCTTCTTTTTTTTTGGGTAGAATTACCTCTCTATAATAGTCTTACTCAAATATTAATTGGTAAAAGACAGATTACGTATAACGATAAAATATTGAAATATTTATGGTAATCCTTATTAGTGTCATGCACTTACTAAATTGCAAGTATGAATATTTAAGAGAGTAATTATACTTAAATGGTGTCCATCTTTTATGTTCATAACCTCAAGAGGAAAGACTATTGGTGACATTTTTTGTATTGATATTTTTTTTTAAATATGTTGGTTAGATTTATTTAGAAAAATTAGTGAAGTAAATAATAATAACATTAAAGAAATGTCACTTTCTCCCCATATTTGAACTTCGAATGTATATTGAAATGTTTGAATAATATCTGGTTATTTTGATCTCAAAATACAAGTGACTCTAAAAATCATATTAATTCTATTTTACAACATCGTATACCATATATATGATACACAGGTGCAACACACGTGCCGTGAAACTATTTATTTCAATAAGAGGCAACATTAACTCTCTCTAAGTTCATCTTCACAAAGTTATGTTGCTTCCTATTTAAAAGAGAAGATCAAAATCTTTGGTAAGTTATAGTTCAATAGTACCCAATATTCTCTTCAATTGTTAAATTATTGCTTAGTTCATCCATATTATAACGGATAAAAACAATTCTCTTCCCTAGTTCAAAAGAATACATAAGGTTAGCATGTTTAAGACATGAATTTGTTTGTTATTGGAAATATTTGCAGTTAACTACAGAAAAGTGTAAGTCGCTAAAGCAGAAAAAAATATTTTTGCTAATTCCAAGCCAAGATATGTACAAAGAAAAATCATTTTAGCTAATTCCAAGCCAAAATATCTATCCATATTTTGAAGTAGTCTAAGTGATAAAAACCGCTTTAGTCTTGCTTCTTCGATCTCAATTGTTCTCTACAGGAAGGAAAAATATAGATTATAGTTGCAACCAAAACATGGACTATTTTTTACACTTCTATGAATATGAATCTTTGTAATACTGCATCTCCATATAGAATAAAAACGTACATTTCTATCGCTATTTGGCTGTTCGAATATGTTATGTATCTTTGTTTAGACATGAGATAATATTCATTAAGGGACTGGGTGAAATGAAGAAACTTGAAAAGTTGATGTTAAAGATGATATCTGAAAGCGATACCTTGCAGTGAGTTATATTTATTTTTTTATTTTCTTCTAGATATAGTTTAGATCTATGTTATTTATTTTTCTTACTTAAGACTATTGAAAATATAATAGGCACACCCAAAAGATTCTATGCGTAGGATGAAGAAGTTTCCTACACAGTCGTTGATGGCAGGAATGGGTAAAATTAATTATGTCAAGGACTTTTAAAGTGAATTGACTGATAATGATATAGCTACTGAAAAAGTTACCACACCTGCTCCCGATGACACACAATTTGTTGAGCAGAATGATGGATATATATTTTGTTCTAAACATACATGAACTTTATATTACCTCCAAAGAGAATTAAGAATTCTATATTGGAAACAACTTGGCCAAATCTGCTGTAAGATGGACATCAATAGCTAAAAAATAAATAAGGCTACAACATGAACCAATCTTTGATACTGGAATTAAACTTTGATGATGAATGGACTATGCAAACTCTTGATCTCCTTGTAGATAATATTATTTATCTCTCCTATTTTATTTTTTCAAATTAGGTTACATTTTTGTTCCAAATTTTCATAATATGAATATTCCGCTCTTTCTTATGTCATTATAGTTCTAAAATAAATTCATTTTCTTGGCAAAGTAAGATCATTTCATGTTGCTTAGTTTCTGGCAAAATGTGTATTTTAACTGTAGCGGAGTTTATCAAAGATCTGATTGAAGGACATCGTCGTTGATCTTATGACCTACTATGTGTGAAGGTTTGATGTTTCTTGCAACTTGCATATGAGATGAAAACAAGATGTCTATTAACTTATTCAAGAATGGTTAGAGTTGAGAAACAATTGGCTGCTAGACTACTAAACTTATGTGCTATCTCTTGGAAAAAGAGGTGAAATTTGAGTTCGATGAATTTTTTTTAAAGCATTTAAGGTGCAGTATTTGGAAAAAGGAAAGAGAAGGTATTGCATTTGATGTATTCTACTAGCAAGACCCTTGATTCAGCTCAAGCTAATTACAAAGTGACTGAGAAGGAGATGCTTGCTCTAGTGTTTGCCTTCGACAAATTCATATCATATTTGGTAGGTACCAAAGTGATTGTTTATACTGACCATGCACCTAAACGGTACCTATTCAACGAAGAAGGATGCTAACCTAAGGCTCATTCGATAGATATTGCTTCTTCAAGAATTTGACCTAGAAATCAAAGACCAAAAAGGTCCATAGAATCAAATAGTTGATCATCTTCCTAGGTGAGAAGACTTCACTCATGTGCATGAAGAGGAACAAATACATGAAAAGTTTATGGATGAGGATTTCATGACCTGAGACATCTCCCAAGTGTCGTTGTATGTTGATATAGTAAATCTTTTAGTGTGTGGAGTGTTCCCTTCTAGTGCAAAGAATCAAAAAAAGAAAGAAGCGAAAGCATAACACTAAATTTTACATCTTGGATGAATCATTCTTGTTTAAAAAGGGAGTGGATCAAGTTGTGAGAAGATGCATTCAAGAAAATGAGGTCAAGCAAGTGCTCAAGAGTTGTTAGGCAAGTCCTTATGGAGGTAATTATGAAGGAGAGCTCACGACTCGCAAGGTATTGCAGTTTCGCTTCTTTTGGCCCTCTTTATTCAAAGACTCTATAGCTTATGTGAAAGAATGTGATCGGTGTCAAAGATTGGGTACTATATCTAGAAAAGATGAGATGCCACTCAACAATATTCTTGAGGTAGAAATCATTGATGTGTGGGGTATTGACTTCATGGGTCCCTTCCCACCATCAAATTGAATCCAATACATTCTGGTGACGGTTGATTATGTGTCCAAATGGGTCAATGTTGTAGCTCTTCCCATGAATGATTCAAAGGTGGTGATTAAATTCATAAAGAAGCAGATTTTCATTCGTATTGGTTGTAACGACTTGGAAAATGATAGGTTAAACTAGGTCCTAAATGTGGGGTTAATGTCATGCTTTAAGGGCAAGGGCTAAGGGTTTTGGGTGTAGGCCATGGTTTGGGAACCTAGGCTACCTAAAACTAGTCCTAGCTACTGCCTCCCTAGACCATGAGGGTCTTTACTACCCATGGTGGCCACCATGAGCCGTGGTGGCAAGGCAGCATGCTTAAGTTTGGTGCCAAGCCAAGGCACCCCTTCACGAGCCACTTCACGACTCGTGGTCCCACGGCCCGTGGGGTTGCCTTAGCTTGGTGGGAGATGTTGCAAGTTGAGGGAGTTACTGTCCCAAAGTTCACGGGCACCACCACGAGCCTTGGTGCCCTAGACAGTCCGTGAAAGTGAACTTGGAATTCACTTAGGCTCAAGGGAGGCAAGGTAACTTTGCCTAGGTGCCGCCCCATGACCATAAGCTTCACCACGACTCGTGGTGTGAACCACAGATCGTGGGAGCTTCCGTGGACTTGGCAAGGATGGGAGGAACACTGCCTCATGGACCACGGGCACCACCATAAGCTGTGGTACCCCCACGAACAGTTTAGTTGGGCGTGGTCCCTGACGAGCTGCCTCAAGTTGGGGGTTTTTGGTAATTTCGTTTAAATGTTTTATTATGTGGGGCTGATTTTAAATGATTTATATGATAAATATATATGGTTTTTAAGGCTTTCTTCATCAAATTTCTTGGGAAATCTTAGAAAAGGTATGGTGATCCTTCATCTAGGGTTGTCTTTCACCCTAGAGCCAATTTCAAAGTAAACTTTTAAACATTTCAAGTTTATGAAAACCTAGGGTTCTACTCAATCTCATGGGTTCTTTCACCAAATGGTTTTAAGAGGTTTATAATGGCATATTATGGTTTTATTGTTGTTGTATTGATGATTTAAGATGAAAATACTCTATGAACCCATGATTTCTCTCTATTCCTAGTTTATGTGTTTATGAAGTGGGTTGCTTGATAATGAATGTTTATGAATATGACTTTTCTAAATGGCTTTAGATTGTTGAAGTATGTCATTATCCATGCTTATTTTATGGTGTATTATTGGTATTGGTATTAGAGGTTTAAGGCCAAAAAGGCAAGATATGAGAAGCTACTTGTTGATTTAGAATTGTTAACTTGATGTTGATCCACTTGAAAGGTGGAGGTGTTTACTTACTAAGTACATTGTGACCATGACCTTGAAGGCATAGTATGAGAAATTGAAGTGATATCATGACATTATATGAATGAGAATTCAATGAAGCTAAGGTGATCATGTCTTAAATGTGAATGTGTTTATATGGAAAGGCCTTTTCTCAATTTGACACTTATGAATGTTAATTATAGAATATGAAGAATACTTCAATATAAAGTATACCTTGAATTGGTAGGGCTTATGCATCCTTTTCTTGTATAAATGATTATATTGTTGGTTGTTGAATCCTTGGACCAGTACGCTAGTGGCACCCTTCCACGCATGCTTATAATGAACCTTGGGATTGGTATGCTTGCGGCACCCTTCCATTAATGATGGTAATGAACCTTGGAATTGGTAGACTTATGGCACATTTCCATGAAGGTTAATGATGAGACTTGAACCGGTAGGCCTATGGCACCCTTTTAAGAGGATTTAATGAGCTTTCCTAAATGGATGTTGAATCGGTAGGCTTAAGGCACCCATTCAGGTGTTAATGAATGTAATTGGAGTCGGTAGTCCAATGGAACCTCTCATATGTAATAATGTCAAGGAAATGAACTATTCTATGGGAATGTAGGCTAAGCACCGAGTGTATTTGGTTAGATGGAAACTCCCCTAAAGTTAGCCATGAGTTTCAATGATCGTCTACCTTATCCCATAAACTATGTGCCCGCATAGGTCTAGCTAATTGATCAACCTAAGCTATACAAACTGGTCTTTCTTAGGAAAGTAGACTACCCATTTACGGTGTGGGGACATATGACACCGGATTCCATGACAAGTTCTCATGGTCTATGTCGGTTAATGCTTACTTCCCATCATGTGAGATTTCATTGTGGGTTTTGATAGGTTCTACGGTGTAGGTAGTAGTATGGGATGTTACTTATACATTGCACGAGTAGCATTTGAGACGGTCATAGTGAGTTTCTCTAAATCATAATGGCTATGATATGAAACTGTCTTAAATGGAGTGATTAAAGAAAGTTAGCTCTTAAATACTTAATATGATATGTTTTCTATACTTGGTTTATATTATGGGTTACTTTCCCTTGTCATGCCTTATGAAATAATATGTCTTTTACGTTAGAATATGGCTTAAAGATGTAAGGAAATGAATGGTAAGTTTACTGTAGGTGACCTAAATGTGATGCCCTAGTGTGGATGGTGGTATGGGACACAATCCATACATTGCACAAGGTATAACATAAGGGTTGCTTGAGGTGAAGGTCCAAGGTAAAGGTAATGGTTTCCATGCGATTTTGTTCAAGTGTGAAGTTATGCCTAATATGATGTTAACACTTGTATATGATATCTTTTATATTATTGTACATGATGTTTTTAACAAGTGGCATAATGCATGGTTTCCAACCAAAATGTCCCCTTTTAAAAGCATATTTTGCATGGTCATCATACTTAGTACATTTCTGTGTACTAACCCATATTCTTCATGTTTTTACTACAAGTGTAGGTTCCGGCAAGTGATTCCTCCTAGCTAGTTTGAAGTGTTGGATTGCTTTCCTCCAAGACTTGGTATGTCCTCATGGTTCGAGGACAAGACTTATGTTTCCTTATTTCATGTAATAGACATTTTTAGTAGATGTTTTTGAATTGGAAAGGGTTGTGTCCCTAGTATGTTTTAAGATTGTGTCGAAGTTAGCCATGTGAGATTTAGACTTTCGATGTATTTGTTGTTCCTCTCTTAATGAAGTTTGATATTTTGTATTTAAATGAGCTTTAATTTCTCACTATTTCTATATCAAAAGAAATGAAATGCTATGAAGCTTGTATGAGACCCCTTCGGGGTCGAGTACACCGTGTCGCATCCGGGGCCTAGGCTCGGGTCGTGACAAACATGGTATCAGAGCACAAGATTTTTGAAATCATTTTTAGGATCAAAGTCTCACAAGCCACGTCTATTAGAGTCTTGTTCATCGGTGTGAGTCGCGACACATCTATGAGCGAGGGGCTATAGGACGTTAGAAGTTACACTTCTTTCATATTCTTGAAGTCACTTAGACTTTAGTTCTGTAAGTGTTCTTTTCCTAACCCTTCTCTTATGTTAATAGGATATGAATACAAGAGGGAGACCCGCAGGGAGAGTAGGAGAAGAGAATGTGAATGAGGGAGTGTCTCCCCAAGGTCATCAAGATGTCCAAGTTTCGGTAGAAGTTCCGGATATGACCAATGAGGAGATAAAGTCGACTTTCTTAATCTTGGCCCGAGCCATGGCGGCTCAAGCGACTAGAGATGTGGGGCCTAGGGTGAATGCTAATGAGGGTACTATGGTTTCTAATTTGAGAGACTTTGTGAGGATGAATCCTTTGGTGTTTCTAGGTTCTAAGGTGGGAGAAGATCCCCAAGAATTTTTGGATGAGGTGTATAAGGTAGTGAGTGCTATGGGGGTGACTTCAAAACAAAAGGCGGAGGTTGCCTCCTATCAATTGAAAGATGTTGCCCAAGTTTGGTTCACTCAATGGAAGGCCAATACGCCGGTGGGAGCGGATCCTATAGAATGGGAGGATTTTAAGAAAGCTTTCCTTGGTAGGTACTTTCCTTGTGAAAAGAGGGAGTGTAAGGTTGAGGAATTTATCAACCTTAGGCAAGGTAATACGAGTGTGCAAAAGTACTCCTTGAGGTTTACCCAATTGTCTAAGTATGCTCCATCTTTGGTGTGAAACCCTAGGGATGAGATGAGTAGGTTTGTGACCAGTCTATCCGACCTAGTAAAGGAAGAGTGCCATACGGCAATGCTCCATAGTGACATGAACATTTCTAGGCTCATAGTGTATGGTCAATCCATTGAGGAGTCTAAACTTAAGAGGATGAATAGGGATGTGAAGAGGGGTAGATATGATGAGCAAGGTCAACCTAGGATCAAGCAGAGGGCTCCAAACCAAGATTCTTCAAGTGCTCCTAAGGTTAACCAAGAGAAAGCTGGTGGATCTTAATTTTCTAAACCTACTTGCACCACTTGTGGCAAGAGGCACTACGGGAAGTGCCTAGCCAGTACAAATGGGTGCTATGGTTGTGGGAAGAATGATCAGAAGGTGAAAGATTGTCCTACTCTTACGGCTAGAGGAATGGAGACAAAGCAAGCTTCTAAAGATGGTGCGGTTCCTATCCCTCCAAATTATAGTCGTTTCTATGCTCTCCAAGCTAACAAGGACAAAGAAGCTAATCCGGATGAAAGCACCGGTAAGTGATTGTTCCTTATGGTCATGAATGTCTTGATGAGGTTCCTATGTTTTTTTTCATGGTTACCGTAGTTGGCTTTTCTCCTAAGTGGGGGATGGTATGATGAATAGTAAGTTGTGGTGAGTTTTGATATCCTTGTCACTTTCTTCTATTCCTATTCAAGCTTGAGACCAAGAGTTCCTAGTAGCTTGTTTCATGTTTTTGGAGTCTTTTGTGAAAAGGAGTTTCCATGTTCTCCTTATGTTATGCATGTTTTGATGAGTTTATGTTTACATGAGAAAATGAGCTTTCATGATTTTATTCCTCATGTTGATATGCATCTATAATGAATTGCCTAATTACTTCATGAGTTGAATTGATAAGCATGCTTAAATGTGGTTTTAGTACAGGTTGCGTAATTGCCTTATGATGTTGTAATGAGCATGATGTGATGCGGAAAAGGAAGTCCCTCCAATGAAATGATAAATGCTATTGGTTTGTGCATAATGATTTCGTAGATGTAGTCCCTACCTTCTTGTACTGCATTGAGCTTATCGATGTGGAGTTGATGTTTCCTCCTATGTTTATGCATTCTTTATGATGTTGCTTGATTGTTGGGCTGCTAGTCTTGAGTCATTTTCCCTTAAAAGTGTTTAAAGTGTCATTCAAGGACGAATGTTTCTAAGTGGGGGATAATGTAACGACTCGGAAAATGATAGGTTAAACTAGTGCCTAAACGTGGGGTTAATGTCATGAGTTAATGGCAAGGGCAAAGGGTTTTGGGTGTAGGCCATGGTTTGGGAACCTAGGCAACCTGAAACTAGTCCTAACTACTGCCTACCTAGACCACGAGGGTCTTCACGACCCGTGGTGGCCACCACAAGCCATGGTGCCACCCGTTGTTGCAAGGCAGGATGCTCAAGTTTGGTGCCATACCAAGGCACCCCTTCACGAGCACTTCACAACTCGTGGTCATGACCACGGGCCGTGAGAAGGCTCGTGGGTTGCCTTAGCTTGGTGGGTGTAGACACGTAATTTTTGACCGAACTTAAGTTTAACACCATTTTTAGAGCTTAAATATTTTGACTTTTATCTTATTTTATTAAGTTTATTTTAAAAGATTTGAAAACAACAAAAATAGAATCACTTTTTAAGGTATGTTTTATTTTCACTTGTTTAAAAAAGAAATGAGAACTTACAAAAAATATGTATTCTTTTAATATAGATTTTACTAAATAAGCCAATGTTTCTTAATTATATTTTTAAATTGGCTATTTAAATTTTTAGTTCAAACTAATTAATTTAATTTTTTTATATATATTTAATTTAGAAAATAAAGAATAGCCTAAACTACCCATTACTCCCTAAACCTCTACCCATTTCACTCACCATAACCCCACTTCCCCCCTCAAACTACACACGACACAACACCAAAAATCCCACACACTACTATATATTAACATATACTACACATTTGCCAAAAGGGGACGCAGAAAAATACAACACACTACGGACGATAAGAAGAAGAAAAAAATAAGAAAAGAAACACACACACACAGATTACTACCTACACCTCCCATCCATTTTTACTTTTTTTTCAACCTACAAACACACCCATTGTTTTATTTTGTTTTATTTTTGAGCCTCACACTACAAAACAAAAAATCGAGATCTAGACCATACACACATACCTACATAAACACTTCTGCACACAACAAAAAAAGGACACAGGCAACACACACAAAAAACGTACAAAAAAAAGAAGAAACCATACACTATACATTCATACCAAAAGACACTCGTACGAATAGAAAAAAAATCAAAACATCAAAACATTTTTTAATTCCTTCCAACCCCACCCTTAGAGGTTTAGTTTGAGGTTTTCTTTCGTGGTTTCAAGTTCGTGGATCCTTATTAGCATTGTTTCCTTTTCGTGAATTGAATTTTTGCAAGAGGTACCATTTAATCTTCATTGTATAATTTGATTTCATTATTATGCAAGATGTAATTCTAATATCATGAAGTTGCTCAAATTTATGTGTGTTTAATTTTAGGATTATAATATTGAAGTTTGTTAGAACTTTTATATCATTAAATTTAGAAATAAAATTTTATAACTTGTGATTATTTGTTTTGGTGCTTGTGCCTTATTAATTTTGATGAATTATCTGTTGAGTTATGTTCAAATAAGTGATAAGTTATTTTTTGTGCAATAATATGGGTGTTTCTTTTATCTTTTGAGTGCTAACTTAGTTTGTTTTAAAAAATAAATATATAAAATAAAAACTAATAAGAAAATTTCAACAGTGAGTAATAACTATTGTGCACATGTTTATGATGAAATAATACTATTATTATTACTATTATTATTATTACTAATATTATTATTATTATTATTATTATTATTGTGGTCGGTGGTAGTTCGGCACCACTTGATTCACGCTTAAAAGTTGGCAGACTAATTTTTTTAGGCAAATTTAGATACGCTAAAAATGGTTTCAATTAAGAATGTGGTTACACATCTTCTTTGAAACACTTAAAAGAAATTCAAGGATGCGGTGGCGCACCTTGACCAAATTATTTAATAACTAATTTTTACTAATTTAAATCAAGAGGTGTAAATTGAGATTATTAGGTGTGAGGTACTCGAGAGAAAAAAGAAGTTATGCCTATAAATGTCAAGACCAAGAATGCGGTTACACATCTAGGTTAACACTAATAAAAATTCAACAATAAAAAAATAAGCAAACCATGGCCTATAATAATGTATCCAAAATAATAATAATAATAATTTAACATAAGTATAGGTCAATAAAAGCGATTGTGCTAGAACCACGAGACTCGAGGGATGCCTAATACCTTCCCCTCGGTCAACAGAATTCCTTATCCGAATTTCCAGTTCGCAGAACAAATAAAGAGCCATTACCTTCTGACTAGGGATTAAATAAAAAGGTGACTTGGAACACCACAACTCAATTCCAAGTGGAGACTCTGAAACAAATAAAATGATCTCTTAATCAATACCGTCACTTTAATTGGAAAAACCCTTCCGCTGGTCGGAAAAGGGGTGTGACAGTGGGAGATTTTGCATGCTGAGGGAGCTACTGTCCCAAAGTTCACAGGCACCACCATGAGTCATNNCCTTCCCCTCGGTCAACAGAATTCCTTATCCGAATTTCCAGTTCGCAGACCAAATAAAGAGCCATTACCTTCTGATTAGGGATTAAATAGAAAGGTGACTTGGAACACCACAACTCAATTCCAAGTGGCGACTCTGAAACAAATAAAATGATCTCTTAATCAATACCGTCACTTTAATTGGAAAAACCCTTCCGCTGGTCGGAAAAGGGGTGTGACAGTGGGAGATTTTGCATGCTGAGGGAGCTACTGTCCCAAAGTTCACAGGCACCACCATGAGTCATGGTACCCTAGATAGTCCGTGAAAGTGAACTTGGAGTTATCTTAGGCTCTAGGGAAGCAAGGCAACTTTGCCTAGGAGCTGCCCTATGACTACGAGCTTCACCACGACTCGCAGTGTGAACCACGGATCGTGGGAGCTTTCGTGGACTTGCCTTGACCTTGGAGGGCTTGGAAAGGATGGGAGCCACACTTCCTCATGGATCGCGGGCATCACCACGAGTCGTGGTCCCCCTCACGACCCGTTTAGTTGGACGTAGTCCCTCAAGTTGGGGATTTTTGGTAATTTCATTTTAATGTTTTATTATGTGGGGATGATTTTAAATGATTTATAAGATAAATAGATATGGTTTTAAGTCCTGTAAAATAGTCAGTCTCTCATTTTTCCCAAATCGAATCCCAAAGTTCTCTCTCTATATTTCTCTCTAACTCAAGAAAGAAGAAAAGGTGGGATGCTAGGGTTTTGGACTCAAGGCTTTCTTCATCAAATTTATGGAAAATCTTAGCAAAGGTATGGTGATCTTTCCTCTAGGGTTAGCTTTCACCCTAGAGCCAATTCCAAAGTAAACTTTTAAAGATTTCAAGTTCATGAAAACCTAGGGTTTTACGCAATCTCATGGGTTCTTTCACCAAATGGTTTTAAAAGGTTTGTAATGGAATATTATGGTTGTATTGTAGTTATATTAATAATTTAAGATGAAAATACTCTATGAACCCATGATTTCTCTCTATTCCTAGTTAATGCTTTTATGAAGTGGGTTGCTTGATAATGAATGTATATGAAAATGACTTTTCTAAATGGCTTCAGATTTTTGAAGTATGTCATTATCCATGCTTATTTTATGGTGTATTGTTGGTATTGGTATGAGAGGTTTATGGCCTTAAAGGCAAGATATGAGAAGCTACTTATTGATTTAGAATTGTTAACTTGATGTTGATCCACTTGAAAGGTGGAGGTGTTTACTTATTATGTATATTGTGACCATGGCCTTGTGGGCATAGTATGAGAAATTTAAGTGTTATCATGATATTGTATGAATGAGAATTCAATGAAGCTAAGGTAATCATGTCTTAAATGTAAATGTGTTATTATTGAAAAGCCTTTTCTCTATTTGACATATATGAATATTGATGATAGAATATGAAGGATTCCTCAATATAAAGTATGCCTTTCATTGGTAGGGCTTACACATCCTTTTCTTGTATAAATGATTATATTGTTGGTTGTTGAATCGTTGGATCGGTAGGCTAGTGGCACCCTTCCACGCATGCTTATAATGAACCTTGGGATCGGTAGGCTTACGACACCCCTCCATTAATGATGGTAATAAACCTTGGAATCGGTAGGCTTCTGGCAACTTTTCATGAAAGTTATTGATGAGGCTTGAACCAGTAGGCCTATGGCAAACTTTCAAGAGGAGTTAATGAGCTTTCCTAGATAGACCTTGAATTGGTAGTCTTAACGCACCCATTCAGGTGTTAATGAATGTAATTGGAGTCGGTAGGTCAATGGCACCTCTTATATGTGATAATGTCAAGGTAATGAACTATTTTATGGGAATGTAGGCTAAGCACCGAGTGGATTTGGTTAGAAGGAAACTCCCCCAAAGTTAGGCATGACTTTTAATGATCGTCTACCTTATCCCATAAACAATGTGCCCGCATAGGTCTAGCTAGTGGATCCACCTAAGCTATACGAACCAGTCTTCCTTAGGCAAGTAGACCACCTTCTTACGTTGTGGGGACATATGACACCGGATTCCATGACAAGCTCTCATGGTCTATGTCGATTAACGCTTACTTCCCATCATGTGAGATTTCATTGTGGGTCTTGATAGGTTCTACGAAGTGTAGGTAATAGTATGGGATGCTACTTATACATTGCACGAGTAATCTTTGAGAGGGTCATAGTGAGTTTCTCTAAATCTAAATGGCTATGCTATGAAATTGTCTTAAATGGAGTGATTGAAGAATGTTAGCTCTTAAATGCTTAATATGATATGTATGCTATACTTGGGTTATAAACTTTCCCTTGTCATGCCTTATGAAATGATATGTCTTTTATGTATTAATATGGCTTAAAGATGTTAGGAAATGAATGGTAAGTTTACTTTAGGTCACCTATATGTGATGCCCTAATGTGGATGGTGGTATGGGACGCTATCCATACATTGCACAAGGTATAGCAAAAGGGTTGCTTGAAGTGAAGGTCCAAGGTAAATGTAATGGTTTCCATGCGATTCTGTTTAAGTGTGAAGTTATGACTTATATGATGCTAATACTTGTATGTGATGTCTTTTATGTTATTGTACATGATGTTTCTAAAAAGTGGCGTAATGCATGGTTTCCAACCAAAATGTCCCCTTTTAAAAGCATGTTTTGCATGGTCATCATACTTAGTACATAACTGTGTACTAACCCATATTCTTCATGTGTTTTACTACAAGTGTAGGTTCCGGCATGTGATTCCTCCTAGCTAGTTTGAAGTGTTGGATTGTTTTCCTCCAAGACTTGGTATGTCCTCATGGTTCGAGGACAAGACTTATGTTTCCTTATTTCATGTACTATATATATTTGGTAGTTGTTTTTGAATTGAAAAGGGGTGTGTCCCTAGAATGTTTTAAGATTGTGTCTAAGTTGGCCATGTGAGATTTAGACTTCCGATGTACTTCATGTTCCTCTTTTAATGAAGTTTGATATTTTGGATTTAAATGAGTTTTAATTCCGCACTATTTCTATATCAAATGCAATGAAATGCTAGGCTTGTATGAGACCCCTTCGGGGTCGAGTATGCCGTGTCGCATCAGGGGCTTAGACTCGAGTCGTGACATTGGTAATCCAAGGGGGATCAAAAGTGAAGGAGGCAACCATTTCATTAACAATTTAGTGAAGAATTTTCTGGCTAAGTATGGTATACTTCATAAGGTATTTATAACATACCACCCACAAACTAGTGGCCAAGTTGAATTGTCGAATCCAGAGGCAAAGCAAATCTTACAGAAAACAATGAATGCTCAACGAAAATATTTGTCTGGGAAACTTGATGATGCTTTATGTATGTCTAGGACAATATACAAAACACCCATAGTGACTTCTCCCTATCACATGGTGCTTGGAAAGCATTTCATGTTCCGGAAGAGTTAGAGCATCAAGTGTATTGGATGATAAAGAAGTTAAATTTTGACCTAGAGCTAGCTGGTAGGAAAATAATAGGATGATTGCACGAACTTAAGGAGTTCAGGATCCATGCTTATGAGAATGCTATGTTGTACAGAGAGAAGACCAATAGATGGCATGAAAAGTACATTGTACCTCACACATTTTCTCCAGGACAAAAGGTTTTACTCTTGATCTCTAGACTTAGATTATTCCCCAGAATACTAAAGTCTAAATAGAGTGGGCCCTTCGAAGTGTTGAGGATGATGCAACATTGTGCGGTAGAACTTAAAGGAAAAGATGCAACAACATTTTTGGTGAAAGGGTAACGGGTTAAGCACTATTTTTCGTAAAAATGCGTAGCGAGATCGAGAAGCTCTTGAGCTAAATGATGAATGATCCAAAGTTGAATCGAGCCGCGATGTTAAACCAAGCACGCAACGGGAGGCAACCTGTGAATGCTCTCAAAACGTATGATAAATACAGGAAAATCATAGTAAATGGGCATATAAATACGCCCAAGATCATTATGTATTATAGTTTATGACATGAAAACAAACACAATTATAGAAGGACCTATCTATACAAAGAAATGATAAAAAAATATTTAAAATAAGAAATAAGATAGTAGTTCAGTCATGAAATGAGAACATTTAATTAGAATAATATGTCAAAAAATTTAGTATAATTTATCGAAATCTCATAGTGTTAAGAGCTAATTAAATTATTCCCTACTCTCTTCCATGTTACAAAAATCTCTTCAAATTTATGGATTCCGAATACATAATTGGACTTCCTAATACATAGTTGGACTTCTGAATACATTAGCAAACATCCAGATACATATGTAAGGGATGTATTTGAGCGGGAAGGGAAGTACAATAGAGGGGATATGACATCGAGATACATGAGTAGACATCCAGATACATCAGCAGACATCCAGATACATGAGTGCGAGATGTATTCAAGAGGGGAAGGATGTATTCGTTAGGGGAACATGGATGTATCAGCGAGAGGAGAGAGATGTTTCTGAGAGGGAATTTTTGAAATTTTTTTAAATGGTAGAAAGTTTTAGAAATTATGATAAAATAAGATGTGTATTTAGGATAATTTTCCAAAAATTTAATCTATTAAAATTATTAAGTTTCATCAAGAACAAGTTTGGTTAGCAATTGAAAGCATAAGAAGATCGATAAGGAAACAAATTTAAGGATTATATACTTTTGACTCGAAAAATCATATAGAAACAAAATGATTTGTAATAATACAAGAAAGTTGACTTTCTAAATTAAATTTATGTTTTTAGTTGGTTATTAAATGGTTAAATCTAACTTTAAAATTTTAAAATTTAATGATAAACAACTATAGTAAGTTATTTACAAGATTTTTATATATTAGTTTTGAATTGTTTTTATCTCCAGGACATCCTCTTCAAAGCAACTATAAAACCCTCCTATTTGTCTCTTTGTTTGTAAAAAAAATCAAAGTAACAAAAAAATATTGTAAACACAAATAGAATATGAAGAAGCATAAATTTATTGATAAACATTGTAGTTATAGTTCTGTTCCTCCATTGATTCTTCTCTCATAACAGACTTATCCCTGATTCGATAATCATCTATGGCGTATTTCTCGAATTCACATGATTCATTTTGATCTCTCTATGAATATTTCATCAATTTGTGGAATATTCGATATGCTTCTTTAAGAGAATTAGTACCTTTTATATATGCATGAATTGAAATGACCCGGTAGGTCATTTTTTGAAAGTTCCATGAATTTATGATTTTTCTTCTCCTGATATCGACTCTGAGTCAGTAATGATTGATTTGAGAAGTTACTTCGATCTTTGAGTTTGTTGAGAATTTTGTAAGTGCTTTTGGATGAGAATTTTTTAAGTGCTTCTAGATGGCTAAGTTGCTTAAAAGTTATTTTTTTGGAGTTTCGAGTGTCGGAATTGAATTCTATTAATTACATCAGTCCTAGAATGTGGAATCTGAATTGTGAGAGTTGTCTTCTTCAGATTCAGACTTTTTGAGCATTTGAGGTCCTAAGTTGTGAAAAATTGAAAATTTAGACTTTGTGTTGACTTTGGCAAAATTCGTGGTT
Organism: Solanum stenotomum; assembly: GCF_019186545.1. Classification (NCBI taxonomy): domain Eukaryota; kingdom Viridiplantae; phylum Streptophyta; class Magnoliopsida; order Solanales; family Solanaceae; genus Solanum; species Solanum stenotomum. The sequence continues at coordinate 19,246,939 of NC_064291.1, read as the reverse complement.
TAGATGCTCGAATCGGAATTTTGAGAGTGTCTTTGAATTAGGGTGATGATTTTATGCCTTGGTTAGGTCTTTCTTGATTTTTGAGAGGTGTTGAGCTTGGTTTAGTCATTTAGGCGTTGAGTTAGTTTCTTGTCATTTCCACGGATGTTGGGTCAATGAGACCTCGGATTTATGTTTTGATGGTTCCATTGAGTCTGAAACTTCGTGAACAGTAATTTTTTAGCTATGCTTTGTGTTCACGGGGTTCCGAAAGAATCTCAATGGCCGATTTGATGTTTTTCTCTTGGTTGTGTTTTTTGGTGCTACAAGACTCGCTTTTGTAAAAGTGAAGGGTCTCCGCATAAGCGACCTTCGCTTTAGTGAAAGATGTTGTATTAAAGAAAGACGTGAACCCCTGGTCGCTTTTGCGATATCTGCAAGGGTTTTTGGTTGCCATTTTTAGGGTTTAAGCCCCATTTTCAATTTTTTTGCTTAGGAAACCCTTGGTGGTGATTTGGAAAATGATTTCTTGTGCTAAATCAATTGGGTAAACTTTCATGTTACTAAAACTTCATTTCCTTTGATCATTTGTTAATTCTAACATAAAAAAATTGAGATTTTGATTGGTAAATAACAAGGTTTTTCAAGAACTGAAGTTTTCAATTAAAATGGATATTTTGAATTGTTTTTTAGTCTTTTTTGAAATTAATTTTCTCCAAGGAGTTCATAAATCTTTTAATAAAGTTTTAAAGCATTAATTTTTTTACTCAAACCTTTTTTTCGGAATTGGGATATGAGTTGATTGACTCATTTTTTTAAAGTAATTAATGTGGGTATTATTGTTCCCAGAGATTTATTGTGAATACTTGATTGTTATAGATTATGTGGCTTCAAAAGGGGAAGAGTCAATGCTTGGAATAATTAATTGTTTCACGTAAGTCAAGTGATCTCCTAAACTTTGTATTCTTGAAGAACTCGTGTATTCCCTTTATTATTTGTTTGTTAGGAGTAAAGGGGATGAAGTAAAGGGTTAATTTCCAGTTGATAAATCTTAATACATATAAAGAGGTTAAAATTAAAAGGCGATGTGATGAACATGATAGTGTGAAATATCTTATGGTGACCCTTATTGATTGATTGATGAAATGTTTGATAGCATGAATGTGCACTTGAATTGTATGAATTGTTGTATCTTCTATGTGGTGTGATTTACTTGTACGCATTGATTATTGAGCACTCTGATGAGATTTGTGATGGTTATGATGCCGAGGTCATTGCCGACTAGTGAATAGATATTAAGGCCGACGGGAAATGGTTCGAGCTAGTGACTTGACATAACTTCGATGGTAAATTATTCCGGCTAGTGATATTGTGCACATGGGAAATGGTTTGGACAAGTTATTTAATATAAAGCCAATGGGAAATGGTTCTAGCGAGTGATATTGTGCCTATGTGAAATGGGTCTGGTTAGAGATCGATTATTTCGATTTGATTCATTTTGATGGTTATGTGTGATATACTTATTAATATTGATTGATAAACTTATTGCGTGTGGTTGATCTACTTGACATTGAGATTGGCTTGATCTGTTTTGTTGTTGAATTGTGACAATTGAGCTATGTAATTTACGCCATGTGATATGTGTATTGTAGATCTGTTAGGTTGTGCTAATTTTTGTGTTGGTTTTAGTTTAAGGACGGTTAGTTGGAGTGTAAGAGGTATTCAATTTCTTGCTATATGGCATGTTTATTAGGTTTCTTAATGGGTACCGTGTTGTTGGTACTCACCCTTTGCTTTTACACTTGTCTAGGTTCTGAGCACGGATCTATGTGATCTCTTTCTTCTTCTTCTTCTTCTTCTTCTTCCTCCTCTTTTGAGTTCAAAGCTTTTCAAGGATTTAGACTGGTAGATGCTAGTGACTTCGGCATACCCTCTTTATCCTTTCCTTTATAATTTGTTCTATTTGAGAAACAAAGGTCGAGACTTGTAATTATTTCAATTTCACACTTTATGTATTTAGAGGCTTGTACACGTGACAACCAGATTTTGGGATTTATTTATATAGAAAGAATAAGTTTTCCACATTATCTTGTTTAGCTTTATATTTCCGCATTTGTTTCGTTTCATTGGGTTGAGATTGAATTTCCATAGTGGGAGTAGATATGTGCCATCACGTCCTTTTTGGGTCATGATATGAACTAAGATTTAGGCTTGAGTAGCCTTCAAGAATCCTAATTGGAATTGAACATACCTTGTAGAGTCCCATCTTGAAAAGAACACATCATGTAGAGTCCCACAAAATTTCAATGTATACAAGTACCCCTGCTTCTAGGCTTGTTAGAGTGTAGACTAGATGAAACTATAAGACAAATCTTGAAGTACTTATGTTTCAACTTTTGCAGTTTTGTGACTTCAGATTTGCAGATTTGTTTTTTGAGTGAACAGATGAAGGGAAAATTTGGTCCACTAGGTTTGCCAATTTGCTTGCAATTGTAATGACCTGTTTCTGTTGTTATGGAAAAGCCAATAGGGAAGGAATTTAGGCCAGAAAATTTCTGAGTAGTAACTTGGAAATATCTAGCCTAGGCCAGAATTTGATGAAATCTGAGTGAGGTAAGGTCTAGGGAAATTCGGTAATGGATGGGAGATTTAATTATGAGTTTGATAACATGAGCGGATAGCTACGACTTTAAGTACCATGTGTGTCTTTACGGAATCGAATTAGGGCGAGTAAAACTCCCGAAACTGATCTTGGCATGAAGGGGTGGATTTAGAACGCCATGGTTTGAAGGTGTGTTGCGAAATCGAAGCTTGGAACTCAAATTCTGAGTTTTTGTTTCCGTGCAAGCCACCGAGGCACGGTTAATTTTGCCAGGGCTTCGCTACTGTGGTGGGATGGGTCCCGTTGTTGCGGGACAGTCGCAACTTAAACTGGGAAAACCCCAAAAATGTTATTTTCTGCAAAACCTCATTCTTATGAGCTAAGGAACGACCTAGGGCAGTTTCACATCAAATTTCCAGGAATTCTCGTGCCAAAATTAATGTAATTACTCCCGTAATCCGTATTTCGAATCTTAGAACATAGAATCCATATTAATTATCGTTGGGGGAGGGTTTTGGCCTGAAGTTGATGGTGGAAAATCCCTAGATGAGCATTAGGATCATGGGTTTGGCATTGGGTCATTATTTTGATATAATTATCGTAAATTAGGCCTTGTTTATTAATCCCTGCATTAATTAATTGTTTTTGACCAAGAACAAGTTGCAAGACTCTAGAAAGAGAAGATTCAAGTGTCTTAGGAGTATTCAGGCTTGGTTTCGAGGTAGGTGATGATTTCGAGTTCCTGTTATGTTATATATGCTTGTTGATTGTTCCATTGTATGCATGCATGTATGTGAATAGAGAAACATGAATCAAATCTAAGGAAATGATTAGTATGAACAATTACATACTATGAACTTGTTACTTTACTGTGTGACTATGTGCACTGTTTGTTATGGGTGTGATTGTGATTATGGTTGTGTTGACTGGACACCGTGGTTTCGTGTACTAATACTACACTTTCCCTTTCATTTTTGAGTGCGGGGCATCTTTGGGCAGCTAGTGACAGACCTCAGTTAGGAGATCATTGATAGAGATCCGATTCAAGGGTGAGCCAGTTCTTTCTGGCTTCCATAAATCCATCATTAGTTTAGTCCATTATTTTTGGACTCGGACTATATATTCGGACCTTTACCTAAGTTTAGTTTTCGGGGTTACACCCCTTTTTTCTTAGACTTGTTGATTAGTCGATATTTGGTACAATGACTTTCAGGTCTAGGGGTTGAATTTCCGCGAGGTTTAGGCTTGGTTGTTTTGTTAAACTTTCTAATTTTCTGGGGAACTCAGTACTTAATTAATTATTAAAATGGCTTTCGTATCTTTTAATGGTTTTGTTTCTTTAGGTTGTTTAGTCGGGTCCCACTAAAGGGTTAGTGTGGGTGCCAATCACGGCTGCTGGGTCATGACAAGGTGTGTATTAGAGACCCAGGTTCGTTGATCTCATTGTACAAAAATGAGTCTAGTAGAGTCTTGCAGAATGGTACATAGATGTCTATATTTTTCTTCGAGAGGCTATATGAATTTAGGAAAATCTCTTTGTCTTCTCCTACTTTTTGTTCTATGACTTGATTCCAATTCGTATCTGGTGATTCAAAATGGTATCTAATCTACATCCTTCTTCTATCCACAGATGGTTTAACACGCGATTCAACAACGTCAGGCCGGTAGCTCTCATCAAAGAGACAACAGAGGATCTCGTACCAAGAGGCCATGGCTTAGGAAGGGGTAGATGAAGAGGATATGGAAGAGGCCGAGAAAGGGTAGCACTGGCCATGGGTGGAGCCCCAGTTGAGAATGTTCCCAAGGAAGAGACCCTTCCTGCACCCCAAGAAGAGGTGTAAGAGAATGTTGAGATCAAAGACGAGTAGGATGTTTGACTAGAGGACGACGCACGGGCTGAGACTACATGCCTTCCTCCTTTATACCCAGTGATAGCTCAGCAGATCTTGACTTTTCTAAAGTGGTTGGTCAGCTCTGGAGTCCTTCCCAAAGTGCAAATTGCTCAACCTCTAGTCAACAACCCCATTGTTGCTACTGTTCCCAAGGTAAATGGATAATTAGGCATTGATTCCTTCTTATATCCCCTATTGTGCCCTGTGATGACATGTACTGAGCACGAGATGTTGACTAAGTTTCTAAAGCTGAATTCGCTTGTGTTTCATGGTTCTGAGTGAGGATGCCTATGAGTTCATTCTGGATTGCTATGAGAGTCTTCACAAGTTAGGCATTGTACACCATCATGGAGTAGAGTTTGTGACCGTCCAACTTCAAGGTGAGGCTAGAAAGTGGTAGAGGACCTATGTGGAATGCAGATCGCAACTCTGGCCCCCACTCATTTGGATGTAATTCTATGCTTTGTTTCTGGAGAAGTATGTGCCCTGGACATTGAGGGATCGCAACAAGGATGAGTTTATGGACTTGGAGCAAGGTCGGATGACTATAGCTGCTTATGAGGCTAAGTTCCATGCCTTGTCCAGATATGCTACACAGTTGGTAACTACAGAGTAGGAGAGGATTCATCTATTCGTCAAGGGATTAAACCCCAAATTATACGTATTGTCTAGTCACATGACCTCTGCAGGTAAAGGTTTTAATGAGATGACATACTTTATGAAGAAAGTAGAAGGAGTTCGACGTGATGGGCATACCAAGGCTTTGGCTAAGAAGCCCAAGAACACAAGTAACTTTCATGGTTCCTACTCCAGAGGTTCAGGTAGGCCGACACTTGCAGCCCCACCAAGCCATTGCTGCCATCATTTGTCCGTAGTTGTTACAATTATAGAGAACCTAGACATATGAGGAGAGATTGTCCCCATCCGCACATGTATGATCCCGTACAGAAACAGACTAGAGCAGGGGTACCAACGGGCAGTAGTAGTAATGGCGAGGACGTCCACAAGGTGGGCGACGACGTCTACAAGGTGGGCGAGGAGGAAAACAACGAGCCCGTAGAGGCCAGGGAAATGGTAATGCAGGTAGGGGAGAAGTGCAGCCAGGCAAGAAGGTTGCCTGTCAAGATGACATGGATAAGTTTTATGCCTTTCTAGGCAAAACTGACGTTGAGGCGTCTCATGGAGTGATCATATGTACTATTCTTCTCTATGACAGTATGGATACTATTTTGTTTAATCCAGTTTCTATTTATTCATATGTGTCATTTCAGTTTGCCTTGAGATTCAATACAATTTATGAAGTGCCTGATGCCCCCATCCATATTTCTACCATAGTTGGAGAGTCTGCTATAGTCACATATGTCTATCGTGCTTGTTCTAATCTGTTTATGGGTTTTCGAACTTAGACTGATTTGGTTATTCTGGATATGAATGACTTTGATATAATCTTAGGCACGACTTGGTTGTCCCCCTATTACGATATGTTTAATGGTAATGCTAAGTCTATTCTCTAGAGATCCCAGGTAGGGAAAAGTTAGAGTAGAAAGGGGTGTACCAGCTTAAGCAAGCTAAGGTCATATATTTCATTCGAACTAGGAAACTGGTGGGGAAGGGGTATTTGGCTCATATTCGGGATGTTGATGCTAAGTATCCCTCAAATGAGTCTATTCATGTACTGTCTGTATTCTAGGAAGTGTTTCCTACCGATTTGCCTACTATGCCTCCAAATAGGGCTATAGATTTTTGCATTGACTTGGAACCGGGCAGTCACCCCATCTCCACTCCTACTTATCACATGGCTCCAACAGAATTGAGAGAGCTTATATGAAATGACCCAAAAAGTTCTTAAAAATGTGCTTCGGAAGTTACCGCAAAACTTGTTTAGCTATATAAAAAAATCCATTTTGTTTTTCGAAAATCTGACTTTATATTCTTATTTAAGGGGTCAAATTGAGTGGGGAATGGGTCTAACCCAAATTTTAGAGCAACTGTATCAAAATCCGAAATTTCCAAGTGAAGACTTTTTCAAGGGTCTACTTTGGAGGGTCATATCTCCTAGCACACAAATAATTGGGTGTCCCATAACATATCCATGGAAAGCCCTTTGAGTTAGATACCTAACGCACTTCGTTTCACCTCTTTCGGAGTTCAAACGAAGAAGTTATGCCCATTTTCGTAAAATCTGTCCGGCAGGAAATGGAATTTCCAGTGAGCGTTTTTACTGTTCACCCGCCTCATTTTTTTTCTAAGTGTTGGACCATTTTTTTCCAAAGGGCATATGTTATTTCCTATATACCATTAGTTCAATTCCCATCTCTAAAACATTTCCCAAAACACCTCTCCCATACTTAGACATATTTTCTCTCAAGATTCTCTCAAGAACCCTAATCCAAAACCTTCCTTCAAGATTGAAGAGACTCTTGCTCCAAGTTCCAAGCTTCCATTGAAGACACTCTCAAGACCTTCATAAGAACTCAAGGTATGTGGTGTTGAACTCATGGGTCCTTCCACCCATAGTGCCTAGACTCTATTCTACTCACTAATTCATGGTTTAAGTTAAGATTCATAAATTAGTCTTGTTCTTTGTAATAATTTCCTGCACATTGAATTTTAAACATGAAAAGTGATTGTTTTGAGCATGTTGTGACTCTAGAACTTGAATCTAAATTTGGAATGGATGTGGAGATTTTCATGTGGTATTGTGGGTGTTAAAAGGTGTTGTTGTAGGTTGTTCACTGGTTTGGCTGCATAATTACTACCCTATTTTCCATGCTCTTTGATTCCATTACATGCCTTCAAGGTGTTTGACAAAATGTCCAACTATGGAGAATTGATGAATCGATGCTTTAAAGCTTGAGTTATGAGATGTATGGCAATCCAGAGATGTGTTGATGACAAACTAAGCTTGTGTATATGTTCATTCCATACGTGAGATTGCATTAGAGCCTAATGGGAATTTCCTATATAAAGTGTTGCATGACCATGCCCGGTCCGGGGGAAAAGAACCGGACAACCATGTGAGAGGTTTATATCTCACCACCTAGGATGCTTGGGGTGTGACCAACATCAACCATGTGAGAGGTTTATATCTCACCACCTAGGATGCTTGGGGTGTGACCAACATCAACCATGTGAGGGGTTTATACCTTGCCACCAGGGTGTCCGGGTGTGAACGGCATCCCCCATCCTAAGTTGGGGTTATAGATTGGTTGGATCATGCATACACATATGATATCTACTATTAGTATAGATTTACTTAAACATGTTTTGACTTCACTTTGATCATGCATCCTCATATTGTTATTCATAATGCCTATGAAACTATTTCTTGTATTTCGATTGTGTCCTTGTCTATTGTTGTGTTGCACCCCGCATACTTAGTACATTCCAAGTACTAACGCATATTTTGCCTACATGATGTCACCATGTAGGGACCGGAGCTACTCTTGATCCTTCTCTCCATTCACGTGGCTAGTACGGTGCTTATCCGAGTTTGTTGGTGAGTCCTCAATGATTCGAGGGCTATGTTATGTTTCCTACTCCTATGTTTTGAGACTTTAGCTTGCAATTGTATTTTGACTATGAGGGGAGCCGGTAGTATGTCATGGCCCCCGTCCTATCTATGTATGTAGAGGTGTGCGTTGGACAAGTATTTTGTAAATGAGCTTGACTCTTGTTCTATGATGTCATTTTGAAATGGTTTGCCCTTAGTCCCTATTTCCCGTTAATTAATGTTGATTGTACTTCCGCGACCGATGAAGTGTGATGACAAGTTTGAGAGGCTTGTTTGGGGTTCCTTCGGGTTCCTCATTCGCCATGTCACGTCTAGGCCCTAGGCTTGGGTCGTGACAAGCTTGGTATCAGAGCACTAGGTTGTTAAATCCTCGGAGTCCAACACACCGCGTTGAGTAGAGTCCTAATCATGGTTGTGAAGCGCGCCACGACTATGAATGGGAGGCTACAAAACGTTTTAGGAAAGGTTTCCCTTCTTCATGTTCTATGTCGTGCTTAGAGTGCGATAAGGTGATTCCTCCCTAACGCTTGTTCTTTGGATTGCTAGATCATCATGCCAAACATGAGGGGAAGACGGGCCCGATCACCGGAAGAGCCACCCACCAATGGTGAGCTCCGTGATGCACTCACCATGCTTGCACAAGTGGTAGCTAACCAAGTGCAACAAGGAGCCCAAGCTCCTCGAACTACCACCCCGGGGGAAAGGGTGAGAGATTTCATGAGGATGAACCCTCCGGTCTTCCATGGTTCAAAGGTGGATGAGGACCCGCAAGAGTTCATCGATGAGGTATGCAAAATCTTGACCATTATGGATGTTGGTGCTTGTGAGAAGGCGGAATTGGCGGCCTACCAACTCAAGGGGGTTGCTCAAATTTGGTTTGATCAATGGAAGGGTGAGAAAGGTAATGGCTATGTGGTGTTGTGGGAGGAGTTTAAACTTGCTTTCCTTAATAGGTTCTTCCCTCTTGAGCTTAGGGAGGCAAAGTTGGTGGAGTTCATGAACTTGAAGCAAGGAGCTATGAGTGTGAGGGAGTATGCCCTCAAATTTGTCCAACTCTCCAAGTATGCACCTCACTTGGTGGCCGACTCTAGGTCGAGGATGAACAAATTTGTGATGGGTGTATCCGACTTGGTTAGTGAGGAGTGTCGGTCCGCTATGCTCATTGGAGATATGGATTTGTCTCGGTTGATGACTTATGCCGAGCAAATGGAGGAGGAGAAATTGAGGAAGAGAAGGGGGCACGAGGCCAAGAGGGCCCGATTGGAGAATAGGTTCCCTAAGGGTGCTAGATTTCATCAAGGCCGAGGAAACCCTCATGTCAACCGGGGATTTGCTATCAATGTTCCTAGACCTCAAGGGGGAGGTGAAGTGGGTTCTATGGATGTATGCCCTAAGTGTGGGAGGAAGCATGGTGGTCCTTGCATGAAGGGTTCGGGTGCTTGCTTTGAATGTGGAGAAGTGGGTCATAAGAGGTTTGAATGTCCCAAGATCCGCAACAAGGTCCGAAGTGCTAACACTACTCCTTTGGGTAGAGGTGCTTCTCAAAGTGGTGCCCCAAGGGACAATCGATTTTATGCTTTGCATGGTAGACAAGGTGTTAATGAGACTCCGGATGTGGTGACCGGTATGTTGCAAATCTTTGATCTTGATGTTTATACTTTGATTGATCCGGGTGCCACCCTTTCCTTTGTTACCCCCTTAGTTGCTAGAAAATTTCATGTCGAGTCGGAATTGTTGCATGAGTCATATGAAGTATCCACTCCCATTGGTGTCTCTATTGTTGCTAGAAAAGTGTATAGAAATTGTCCGGTTTGCATATTAAATAAGTTGTTGCCTTGTGATCTTGTTGAGTTGAACATGGTGGATTTTGATGTTATTCTTGGGATGGATTGGTTGCATGCATATTATGCTTCTATTGATTGTAGGACTCGTAAAGTCAAGTTCCGATTTCCTAATGAACCCGTCCTTGAGTGGGAGAGCCGGGATGTTGTGGTGAAGGGGAAATTCATTTCTTGCATTAAAGCCCATAGGTTGATTTCCAAAGGGTGCTTGTACCATATTGTGAGAGTCAATGATGTGGAGTCTAAAGTCCCTCCTATTGAGTCTATTCCGGTTGTTAATGAGTTTCTAGATGTCTTCCCAGAAGACCTTCCCGGTGTCCCTCCCGAAAGGGAGATAGATCTTGGTATAGACCTCCTTCCCGATACTCAACCTATTTCTATCCCCCCTTACCGTATGGCCCCGGCGGAGTTGAAAGAGTTGAAAGAGCAATTAAAAGATTTGTTAGAGAAGGGGTTTATTAGACCTAGTCATTCTCCCTGGGGTGCTCCGGTTTTGTTTGTGAAGAAGAAAGATGGGTCTCTTAGAATGTGTATTGATTATCGACAACTTAATAGGGTCACCGTCAAGAATAGGTATCCTCTTCCAAGGATTGACGATTTATTTGACCAATTGCATGGGGCTAGTCACTTCTCTAAGATTGATCTTCGGTCAGGGTATCATCAAGTGAAGGTGAGGGAGTGTGATATTCTCAAGACGGCCTTTCGTACTAGGTATGGGCACTATGAGTTTGTGGTGATGTCTTTCGGGTTGACTAATGCTCCGGCTCTCTTTATGGATTTGATGAATAGGGTTTTCAAACCCTACCTTGATTCTTTTGTGGTGGTGTTTATAGATGACATCTTGATCTATTCTCGGGGTGAGGAAGAGCACAAGGGTCACTTGAGGGTTGTACTCCAAAGATTGAGGGAAGAGAAGTTGTACGCTAAATATGAAAAGTGTGAGTTTTGGTTGAAGGAAGTTGCTTTCCTAGGCCATGTGGTGTCGGGGGATGGTATTAAGGTGGATCCTAAGAAGACCGATGTTATTAGGAATTGGCCTAGACCTTTGACCCCGTCGGATATAAGGAGTTTCTTGGGTTTAGCGGGTTATTATAGGAGATTTGTGGAAGGGTTTTCTTCTCTTGCTTCTCCTATGACTAAGTTGACTCAAAAGAAGGCTAAATTTGTGTGGTCGGATGAGTGTGAGGAAAGCTTCCAAACTTTGAAAGAAAGGCTTGTGTCCGCTCCTATTTTGTCACTTCCGGATGGGTTAGAAGGTTTTGTTGTTTATTGTGATGCTTCCCGTATTGGTTTGGGTTGTGTGTTGATGCAAAGTGGTAAGGTTATAGCCTATGCTTCTAGGCAACTTAAGGTTCATGAAAAAAATTACCCAACCCATGATCTTGAATTGGCCGCCGTGGTTTTTGCTTTAAAGATTTGGCGTCATTATTTGTATGGGGTGCATGTTGATATCTTCACCGACCATAAGAATCTCCAATATGTGTTCACGCAAAAAGATCTTAACTTGAGACAAAGGAGGTGGTTAGAATTCCTTAAGGATTATGATATGAGTGTTCACTATCATCCGGGGAAAGCTAATGTGGTGGCGGATGCATTGAGTAGAGTGTCCATGGGTAGCTTGGCTCATGTGGAGGAAGGTAGTAAAGAGTTGGCTAAGGAGGTCCATCGGTTGGCCAAATTGGGAGTTAGGTTAGAAGGGGTGGATAGTGGAGGAGTAGTTGTTGTTGATGGTTCAAGGTCTTCCTTGGTTGATGAGGTGATAGTCAAGCAAGATCTTGATCCTTCTTTGGTAGAATTAAAGGCTTCGGTGAGTAGTGGTAAGGTGGAGGTTTTCTCCCAAGGGGGAGATGGTGCCCTTAGGTACCAAGGTAGATTATGTGTTCCTTGTGTGGATGGTGTGAGGGAAAGAATCCTTGATGAGGCTCATAATTCTTTTTATTCTATTCATCCGGGGTCAACAAAGATGTATAGAGACTTGAGGGATGTGTATTGGTGGGGCGGTATGAAGAAGGACATTGCAAAATTTGTTTCGGGTTGCCATAGTTGTCAACAAGTCAAGGCCGAACATCAAAGGCCGGGTGGCCTAACTCAAGACATTGAGATACCTACTTGGAAGTGGGAAGAAATCAACATGGATTTTGTAGTGGGCTTACCCAAGGCTAGAAGAGGCTTTGATTCGGTTTGGGTGGTGGTTGATCGGATGACAAAGTCGGCTCATTTCCTACCGGTTAAAACTACTTACGGGGCTGAAGAGTATGCCAAGTTGTACATTCATGAATTGGTAAGGTTGCATGGGATTCCTTTGTCTATCATCTCGGATCGTGGTGCCCAATTCACTTCTCACTTTTGGAAGTCATTCCAAAGGGGTCTTGGTACAAAGGTAAAGCTTAGCACGGCCTTCCACCCTCAAACGGATGGCCAAGCCGAAAGAACAATTCAAACCTTGGAGGATATGCTTAGAGCTTGTGTATTGGAGTTGAAAGGTAGTTGGGATGATCATCTTCCTTTGATTGAATTTGCATACAACAATAGTTATCATTCTAGTATCGGTATGGCTCCTTTTGAGGCACTTTATGGTAGACGGTGTAGGTCACCGGTTGGGTGGTTTGAAGTTGGAGAGGTGGCCTTGTTGGGTCCGGATCTGGTCATGGATGCTCTTGAGAAGGTAAGGATGATTAGGGAGAGGTTGAAAACAGCCCAAAGTCGTCAAAAGTCTTATGCCGATGTGAGGAGACGGGATCTTGAATTCAAAGTGGGTGATTGGGTTTATTTGAAAGTTTCTCCAATGAAAGGTGTGGTTCGTTTTGGTAAGAAGGGGAAATTAAGTCCTAGGTATGTCGGTCCTTATGAGATAATAAGAAGGGTTGGTAAAGTAGCCTATGAGTTGGGGTTGCCCAAGGAGATGGAATTAGTTCATCCGGTATTCCATGTATCGATGTTGAGGAAATGTGTTGGTGATCCTAACGCTATTGTACCTCTTGAGGTTGTGGGTGTTGTAGAAGATAATTTGACGTATGAAGAAGTCCCGGTTCAGATCTTAGATAGACAAGTTAAAAGGTTGAGGAACAAAGAAGTGGCGTCCGTTAAGGTGCTTTGGAGAAATCAACAAGTGGAGAGTGCTACTTGGGAGGCCGAAGCGGACATGCAAAGACGTTATCCTTATCTATTCAACTCCACTCAAGCCTAAGGTATTAAATCAAGTCCTTTGTACTCCATTGAGTCTTACATTTCAGCCCCTGAATCATTAATGTGCATATATGTTTAAATTGATGAGTTATGGATGCTTTACACTAAGTTTTGAAATCTTGAAGTGATGTTTAAATAAAATTTTTGCATTCATGTTGGGGCTGATATGTTCTTACTAAGTCTTGCCTTGTACGTCTCTTCCACATTCGGGGACGAATGTTCCCAAGGGGGAGATATTGAAATGACCCAAAAGGTTCTTAAAAATGTGCTTCGGAAGTTACCGGAAACTTGTTTAGCTATATCAAAAAAAATCCGTTTCGTTTTTCGAAAATCCGACTTCATATTCTTGTTTAGGGGGTCAAATTGAGTGGGAAATGGGTCTAACCCAAATTTTAGAGCAACCGTATCAAAATCCGAAATTTCCAAGTGAAGCCTTTTTCGAGGGTCTACTTTGGAGGGTCATATCTCCTAGCACACAAATAATTGGGTGGCCCATAACATATCCATGGAAAGCCCTTTGAGTTAGCTACCTAACGCACTTCGTTTCACCTCATTCGGAGTTCGGACGAAGAAGTTATGCCCATTTTCGTAAAATCTGTCCGGCAGGAAATGCAATTTCCAGTGAGCGTTTTTACTGTTCACCCGCCTCATTTTTTTTTCTAAGTGTTGGACCATTTTTCCAAAGGGCATATGTTATTTCCTATATACCATTAGTTCAATTCCCATCTCTAAAACATTTCCCAAAACACCTCTCCCATACTTAGACACATTTTCTCTCAAGTTCTCTCAAGAACCCTAATCCAAAACCTTCCTCAAGATTGAAGAGACTCTTGCTCCAAGTTCCAAGCTTCCATTGAAGACACTCTCAAGACCTTCATAAGAACTCAAGGTATGTGGTGTTGAACTCATGGGTCCTTCCACCCATAGTGCCTAGACTCTATTCTACTCACTAATTCATGGTTTAAGTTAAGATTCATAAATTAGTCTTGTTCTTTGTAATAATTTCCTGCACATTGAATTTTAAACATGAAAAGTGATTGTTTTGAGCATGTTGTGACTCTAGAACTTGAATCTAAATTTGGAATGGATGTGGAGATTTTCATGTGGTATTGTGGGTGTTAAAAGGTGTTGTTGTAGGTTGTTCACTGGTTTGGCTGCATAATTACTACCCTATTTTCCATGCTCTTTGATTCCATTACATGCCTTCAAGGTGTTTGACAAAATGTCCAACTATGGAGAATTGATGAATCGATGCTTTAAAGCTTGAGTTATGAGATGTATGGCAATCCAGAGATGTGTTGATGACAAACTAAGCTTGTGTATATGTTCATTCCATACGTGAGATTGCATTAGAGCCTAATGGGAATTTCCTATATAAAGTGTTGCATGACCATGCCCGGTCCGGGGGAAAAGAACCGGACAACCATGTGAGAGGTTTATATCTCACCACCTAGGATGCTTGGGGTGTGACCAACATCAACCATGTGAGAGGTTTATATCTCACCACCTAGGATGCTTGGGGTGTGACCAACATCAACCATGTGAGGGGTTTATACCTTGCCACCAGGGTGTCCGGGTGTGAACGGCATCCCCCATCCTAAGTTGGGGTTATAGATTGGTTGGATCATGCATACACATATGATATCTACTATTAGTATAGATTTACTTAAACATGTTTTGACTTCACTTTGATCATGCATCCTCATATTGTTATTCATAATGCCTATGAAACTATTTCTTGTATTTCGATTGTGTCCTTGTCTATTGTTGTGTTGCACCCCGCATACTTAGTACATTCCAAGTACTAACGCATATTTTGCCTACATGATGTCACCATGTAGGGACCGGAGCTACTCTTGATCCTTCTCTCCATTCACGTGGCTAGTACGGTGCTTATCCGAGTTTGTTGGTGAGTCCTCAATGATTCGAGGGCTATGTTATGTTTCCTACTCCTATGTTTTGAGACTTTAGCTTGCAATTGTATTTTGACTATGAGGGGAGCCGGTAGTATGTCATGGCCCCCGTCCTATCTATGTATGTAGAGGTGTGCGTTGGACAAGTATTTTGTAAATGAGCTTGACTCTTGTTCTATGATGTCATTTTGAAATGGTTTGCCCTTAGTCCCTATTTCCCGTTAATTAATGTTGATTGTACTTCCGCGACCGATGAAGTGTGATGACAAGTTTGAGAGGCTTGTTTGGGCTTCCTTTGGGTTCCTCATTCGCCAAGTCACGTCTAGGCCCTAGGCTTGGGTCGTGACATTATAGCTCAAATCCAGGAATTTCCTGATAAAGGTTTCATCCATCCTAGTGCTTTGCCATGGGGTTCTCCTTTCTTGTTTGTTAAGAAGAAGGATGGTAGTATGAGGATGTGCATAGACTATTAAAAGTTGAATAGGGTCACCATTCGAAATAAGTATCCATTGCCTTGGATGAATGATCTCTTTGACCACTTGCAGGGTGCATCAGTTTTCTCTGAAATTGACCTAAGGTCTGGTTATCATCAGTTATTAGGCATGGGGATGTACCCAAAACATCTTCCAGGACCCGCTATGGGCACTATGAGTTCATAGTGATGTCGTTTGGGTGGACCAATGCCCCTACAACCTTTATTAGTTTGAAAAATGGCGTGTTCAAACCATTCCTCAATTCTTTTGTTATTGTCTTTCTTGATGCTATTTTGGTTTATCTGATGAGTAAGGAAAAACATTTCGACCATCTTCGTACTGTTTTGGGTATCCTTGGAAAACAGAAATTGTATACAAAATTTTCGAAGTGTGAGTTCTGGTTGACTTCAGTTGCCTTTTTGGGGCATGTGGTTTCAAACGAAGGGCAAATGGCAAATAGAGGCAGTGCAGAACTGGCCTAGACCCATGTCTCCAACTTACATTAGGAATTTCTTGGGATTGGCTGGCTATTATAGAAGGTTCGTCGAGGGGTTCTCATCTATTTCATCTCATTTGACCTTTGACTCAGAAAATAATTAAGTTTCAATGGTCTGAAGCTTGTGAGAAAAGCTTTTAGGAATTGAAAAAGCGGTTGACTACTGCCCCAGTATTGACCTTACCAGAAAGTATGCAAGTCTTTGTGGTATATTGTGATGCGTCTAGAGTTGGATTGGGTTGTGTATTGATGCAAAATGGCAAAGTTATAGCTTATGCCTCCAGACGACTTAAGGTTTACGAGAAGAACTACCCAACCCATGATCTAGAGTTTGCTGCTGCAGTATTTTCTTTAAAAATATGGCGTCACTATCTTTATGCTGTTCATGTGGATTTGTTCACCCATCACAAGAGTCTTCAGTATGTGTAGTCAGAAAGAGCTTAATTTCATACAAAAGAGGTGGTTCGAATTACTCAATGATTATGACAAGAGTATTCTCTACCACCCAGGTAAGGCAAATGTTGTTGTTGATGCCTTGAGAAGATTGTCTATGGGTAGTACCGCCCATGTTGAGGAAGACAAGAAAGAGTTAGCAAATGATGTGCATAGACTTGCGCGATTAGTAGTTCGACTAAGGGATTCCAAAGAAGGAGGAGTAGTGGCGATTAATAGGGTTGAATTATCATTATTTTTTTAATCGAAAGAGAAACAAGACCAAGATCCTATTTTTCTTGAATTGAAGGAAAATTTCCATAAGTAAAAAGTGATGTCTTTTGAACAAGGGGGAGATGATGTATTAAGTCATCAAGGCAGATTATGTGTGCCAAGGGTGGATGAACTCCAAGAGAGGATCATGGAGGAAGCTCATAGCTCCAGATATTCTATCCATCCAAGTTCCACAAAGATGTATCGCGACTTAAGAGAAGTCTATTGGTGGAGTAGTATGAAGAAAGGCATTGCAGAGTTTGTTGCTAAGTGTCCAAATTGGCAGTAAGCCAAAGTAGAGCACCATAGGCTGGGTGGTATGGCCCATAATATAGATCTTCCGGAATGGAAGTAGGAGATGATTATTATGGATTTCATCATAGGTTTACCACGGTCTCGCAGACAACATGGTTCGATTTGGATGATTATAGATCGAATGACTAAATCAGCCCACTTCTTACTGGTAAAGACTACCCATTCAATACAAGATTATGCTAAGTTATATATTCAAGAGGTAATTAGACTTCATAGAGTTTCGGTGTCCATTATTTCAGATAAAGGTGTACAATTTACTGGACAATTTTGAAAGTGATTCCAGAAAGGTTTGAGTTCAAAGGTGAACTTTAGTACTGCTTTTAATCCTCAAACTGATGTCCAAGTAGAGCACACCATTCAGACTTTAGAAGATATGTTGAGGGCCTGTGTGATCAATTATCAAGGGTAATTGGGATGCTCACCTACTTCTCATTGAGTTTTCTTATAGCAATAGTTACCACTCTAGCATCCAAATGGCTTCGTATGAGGATTTTTATGGGAGAAGATGTCGATCTCCTATTTGGTGGTTTGAGGTTGGTGAAGCTGGGTTGATAGGACAAGACTTAGTTAATCAAGCTATGGAGAAAGTGAAGGTTATTCAAGAGGGATTCAGAACAACACAAAGTAATCAGAATTCCTATACAAATATTAGGATAAGAGACTTAGAGTTTGAAGTAGATGATTGGGTTTACTTGACTGTTTCACCCATGAAGGGTGTTATGAGATTTGGTAAGAAGGGGAAACTTAGTCCCCGATATATTGGTCCTTACATGATATCCAATAGGATTGGCAATGTAGCCTATGAGTTAGACCTACCCAAAGAGTTAGCAACGGTTCATCCGATATTCCACATTTCCATGTTGAAGAAGTGTATGGGCGATCCTTCACTTATCATACCTACTGAAGATATTGGTATTACGGATAGTATATGTTATGATGAGATTCCCATGCAGATTCTAGATCGGCAGGTTTGCAAGTTGAGAACCAAGGAAGTAGCATCAGTCAAGGTTCTGTGGAGAAATCAGTTTGTTGAGGAAGCTACTTGGGAAGCAAAGGAGGACATGAGGAAGAGATACCCACATCTCTTTAATTCTGGAGAAATTCAAAATTAAGGTACTAATCCTTTCTTGGCATTTATTTTAAGTTTGCATGTTGTGTGATATATTGCTTGATGGGTGTTTGAGCTATATGTTAGATGTTACACCCTTAGCCTACATAGAGTAATCTCTTTCGAGGAGGAATGATCCCAAGGGGGAGATGTAACATCCTACCTTAGAGAGAACTATAATTTTAAAGATATAATTTTGGAAAGAATGAAAATCTGAAATTTAGCAAGTTTTGCTATGTATGAGTTTTGGGTCAACTTCAAATGACCATAACTTTCAGTACAAGATGAGTTATGTCATGACCCAAAAATGGACGTTATGGCACTCGTCTTATCCCACCAAGACAAGTTAGCCTAAAACCCAAATATCATAAACTATGCGGAAGTAAGAGGAAATGAAATCTCAAAATATCAAAAGTGTGGATAACTAAGTCAACTTAATAAAACCCCAAAAACTTGGTTGTGACGTGTATAAGCTTATAAATTATTAAAATTGAATCAAAAGAAAGATACAAGTCTAAAATGACATTGTTTCTAGATTAGAACAAATCATAAAAAGGAGTAAGAAGGTCAGATAAGATGATAAACACCTACCTCACAAATCTCCATAGGAAGCCTCGAATTAGGAGAGAATAGAGAGTGTCCTAATGATCCGAGCTAGTACCCTAGAAAAATGTAGTAGCAAGGGGTGAGTACCAAACCACACGGTACTCATCAAGTAAACTTCAAAACCTAGATAATGGAATAGAATACGGGTACTCCTTACACCCCAACCGAACCTCCAAAACTACAACCTGCATAAAACAAGTGCAACCTAACAGTTCACAATTTACATAACACACAACTCAACAATACACTAACAATTACATATCCTAAAAAACAAGCTCAATATTCATCAATCACAAGTTTCACAGAAAGACACTCACAAGATCAGTAACACACAAGATCAAGTTCACCAATGATAACGATGTGCAATGCAATGTCAATTATAGTGATGCATGGGATGTGTCACAGTATGGGATGCATGGGAGATATATATGTCCATGCATCCATCGCGGCGTGTGACACGACCCTCGATAATAAAATTCGTTGCGGCGTGCGACATGCCCCTCAATAATAGAATCTATCGCAACGTGCAACACGTCCTTCGAATCATAGTATATGTCGCGGTGTGTGACACGTTTCTAGAAATGATATATCCTCCTCAATTCACATAACACATATCACAACCATGTCGCATAACCAATGCAAATGATATGTTCACACAAATAATGAGGAGATGACCATTTTCATAACAACACACAATTCACAACAACACAATCGTCATATATCCTCAAAAATGAATCAATAAACCTTTCAAAACCATTGTCAATACATCACACACCAATAATTAATAACATTGCCTTTTATGCACAATTCACAATAACACAATTGTGCTACAATATTAACAATGAATCAATAAACCTTTCAAACTATTCTCAACACATCATACACCAATAATTAATCACATTGCCTTTTATTACCCCTTTTTCATCATTAGAATTATTCAATATTGACAAGTCAACCCATCACCAAGTCCCATTACTCCCCAACACATACCACAAGGAAATACACAATTCTATACACTTAACAAGGGTTGAGAAATCCACTTCACCCAAATAATCCAATAATCGCTCCGGGACTTAAACCTTCCACTTCCATTGGGCTTCCAAATCAATACATTCTATTCAAATAAATTGAAAAGTTCCAAAATTAAAACCAATACATAGATGGTAATCTTATGGTAAACTTAACCCATATTTACATCCAATCAACCCCTTATCATTGTAAGACTAGAAGCCCAACCACCAACATAACAAATAATAATAATCATAATTAAAATCCAACAATTGATAAAAGTAATGTTGCATAGCAGCAAATAAATTTTCCAAATTGTTATAATCTCATTCACCTATATACCCACAAAATATAATTTAATAATATGCCCCTCTTTTCATGTAAACATTCCTACCCATTTAATGATGATTGTCAAAACTGTCTCCCTGATGTTCACCGTATTCAATGACACAACTTTCAATTCAAGTGTCAACAATCGTGCAATAGTATAATAACCCAACCAAGAGTTGGGGTCGTTACAAGAGAGTGGTTTTGAGAATTGATAGAAAAATAAAGTTTAGTTCTAACTAGTCGTAGCTAAAGACATTAACGAGTTAAACATAGTATATAAAAGGGGGTGACATAAAGTGTCAAATATCAAATGGGGGTTTTGTCACAAATAAATAAAAACAACAATTAACAATGGAATCTAAGCAATGAGAGGGGGATTCTTGGGATGTGACCGAAATACAGGTTAATCTAAAGTATTGGGTACATGCTTTCGATAGAAAAGTTATATCGTAATAGTGACTAGGCTAAGCTTTATGTGGAAATAAGTTCTCTTTCGAGCAACTTACCCCGTTTCAAATGGGTTCCTCTCGGACACCCACTTGCCACATGAAGGCCAGCCTACGCCTTACCCCACTTGCCACATGAAGGCCAACCTACGCCTTAGGATATGGGACTAGGGCTCACCCTCTCGGACTGAACCTCATGTCAACCCACTCCTTAGGCAATCAATTTAGTGGTCTTAGTTTTACGACCTCTCTCTCAACCAAGCCAAAAACACATAAATAAACTTGTATTTGCAACTACAAATTCATTAGATTCATACACAACCACTAAACGAAATCACAATTAAACTACAAATAAACTATCAGCAAGCAAGACCCAATAAATATCTTATCCTATATTCGCTAAATTACACCCCTACAATTGGGATTTTTGGCCACACATCAAGAGATAGAAATGTATACCCAAATGAGTTTGCATTCAAATGGGTATGAAGATTTATGTCTTGTTATAGGCCAAGAAAGAAGAATATAAGAGACCCAACTCCAATTCTTGAAGATGAAAACCTTTTTCTTCTTCAAGTCTCCAAAACCCTCTCACTTATAGCAAAAAGTACAATTCTATTGTGAAAATTAAAATAAATGTTCGACTCCTCATAAAATTAATAAAGCGTTTAGTATTTATAGACTTCAGAAATTAGTGCTGGCGGATCGTTCGGCGAGGTTAGTCGAAATCGTCGATTAACTCGACGATTCGCCCTTTGGTTTAGTTTGTCGCCTTCTTGCACTAGCCTTTAGCATCGTCATGCTTTGTGTCGTTAGGCGACATAGTACTGCTTCGCGAAACTATTCGGCGGCACGCCACTGGTCCTTTCATCGCCTTTTTTATCATGTTTCTTTCAAGGCTTCCCGTACTGGAACAAAGGGTAAAGTGCGTCCCTTCGGCTAATCGCCAAGCGTGGTTGGCGATGTTCATGATTCAACTTCTTCGTTCTTTTTAGACTTTTTGTTCCTTTTTGCGCCTAAGTGTCCATGCTTCCACTAAAACTTGAAATACCTGAAACTTAATGACTCACCAGTGATATTGCTGAATTGGAGATCAGGAACCGATGTATGCGTGATCTGAATGCTAAAGACTTTAACCTACATCACTAGAGGATGTAGTGCAGAGTACGTGTCAATACTTGAAAGGTAATGACCATGATGGATAGGATAAAGTTGAACAACATATCATAACTGAACAAAGAAATAGGAGCAATGATAGAATCAGAACTGAATGTATATACTGAATTATACAGAATAATGAGTTAACTGAATGCAATGACCAAGTACATTACATGATGAGACCGAATATTGAACTGTAACTGGTAACCTGGTCAATGCACTAGAATCTGACTGTGGGATCTACTATTAACCAACATAAAACCAGGAGAGCTATCTGTTTGGGAGGCAACCCAGAACCCTTAAATGCTTTAATTTTGTTTAGAAATAATGGTATATTGATGTTGTAGGTTTGAGTGTGGAAAGTGTTGATAAGTACAAGTTGGCGAGAAAATGTTCCATTCTGTTTGGCCTCTCACTTTGATTGGAGTTCCTCTAAAACTCGACGAAGTAACCAATAACTCAGCGTGTCGCCGAGTAGATCGGCGGTTCTGACTAATGTTGTCAAACAGACGCGATCTGGATGGGTATTAATAGCCAAAGGTTTTAAAGTTTCAAAGTCTTCACTTTTCCCCTATTACAAACTTTGCAAATTCTCCCCTAGTAAGTATTTTCAATACTTTTTCATTCCAACTATTTTGGTCATCGATTTGTGCTTAGAGTTGGATTACATTGCCGCCTAGCACTTCAAATATCATTTTAATCAGCAAATAAGGTTAGTCTTATGAACCCCAAACCTATTTTCTTATTCGTTCTCGTATGAAAATAATCTGATTGTACTGTCATATGGAGTGACTCTCTATTAATATTTGATTGTTCAAATGCCTGTTTTTATTTGAAATCCGATATGCCTGTGCGTTGAAGTGATTTAAATTTTGTGTGGTTGTGCTTACATATTGTTTAGTTTGGTGGAATCGGGAGAAATCTGAGTATCTCGGGATGATGAGTGTCGTGGGTCTTAGTTTAATATCAGTAGTGCAATTGTTAATTTTGTTTTTGGGGGTTGCAGGGTCGAATTCGAGAAAGTGGGTTGAACGTAGGCACGTTGGGTTGTTTAGCGAGCTGGTTGGAGCTCGCCAAACCACTCGGCGAATCACCTAATGCCCCCATCTCTCCTTTAATTTTATGCTAAATGAGAAGTTGAAGTCTGTAACTTTCGGCGAGAAACCTGAGGTCACCTAAAACAATCGACGATTCACCGAAGGTAGTTTCGATCAGCCTTTGTCTGCATCCCTGAACCCATGTTACACTGTAACTTCAAGGGGACAAACCCTTGCTCACCGAAAGGGCCCTCTCATCGCCGACTTGCGAGTACTTTTGAGCCAATCCCTTTGGCGAGTCCAATCCTATTCGCCGACTAGTTCGATAAATCTATCTGCTATTGATTGTCTGCACTTCTGATTAGATTGTTTCTAACTTATTCCTGATGTATTGAAGACATAGCTAGACCCAAATTTGCATGTAGAAACATGCCACCCCGCAATAAGGCAAATGAGATTAAAATCAAAGAGGGTGCAGCTGTATCAAAAGGACAGGCTACAAAACTTTCCACAACTGGTGGGAAGGGAAAAAGGAAAGGAAAGGCATATGCTTCTTTAGAAGTCAGCTCCGACAGCGAAGTCATATATGACATTTACCTCACTGCTTCGGAGAGTGAAGGTGAACAACAGGAAAACCAAAGTGCAACCTCTGGTGATGATAAGCTTATAGTAGCACGGAGGGCTCAAATACGATCTAAGAAGCTAAATTATCCATTTAGGATCAGGAATCCTCCACCTACCACTCCTGCTTCCCCAGTCCTAGAGCAAGCAATAATGCTTGTACCCCCAATACATGGCCCTCCTCCAAAGTTAATGAACAGATTAAAGAAAAAGGGATTAAGGAAAATTCTTGAGGAGAAGTGTCTCTCCACGAATAGAGAGATTGATAGATACCCCGAGATGATGAGATGTCTGAAATCTCATAACTTCCAAATTTTCACAAAGCCCCATGGCCCATATATTCCAAGTTGGGTCAGAGAGTTCTACAACGAGTATAGTGAATTGATACCATGAGGGAAGAAGTCGGCTGCCAAGTTTAAACGGGTTCACTATGTAGTAGTCAAGGGAAAGAAGGTGCAATGTGACTCTTCTACTATAAATTTTGTTCTGGGATGCACCGAGACACTTGAGGACAACAGTAAGATTATGATCTGAAAGACGTCACTGGAGGATATGAAAGAATGATTGGCCTCATTAATATGAGATGGAACTCCTAAGTGGCTTGAGGCTGTGGTAGTTATCGAGAAGAAGGACCTAAATGTGGCAGCAAGGTATCGGTTTGGCTTTATTAGCAGTACGATCATGCCTTCACAGAATGAATCTATCATTCACCTCCAAAAGCATCCTACTTAGGTTGCCTCATCAAGGGAACAAAGTTGAACCTGGGATGGATAATTGCTTTTGATATACTCATGCGTGCGAGGCAGCGCCGGACATCACTTCCACTCCTAGTATTGATCATAGAACTGTGCAAACAAGCTCGGGTACCTCGAGATGCCAAGAAGAATGTGGAAGTGATGCCCACAATCTCTACTGATATCCGGAGGATTGAAATCAAATATCTTAAGGATCAGGCGAAAAAGAAGGAGATGGAAGCCACGTACACTGAATCCATACTCGCAGAGGCATTTTCGCCTACTCTGGCCCCTGGGCCTTCAGGTATATCTAATCCATTGACACTCTTACTAACACTATAGGTTCTTCTATTGCCGCGTTACCGCCCAGACCAACTGCTGTCATTGCATCCCGTGTGTCGATCACTAAAGCATCATTGATTCAGATGGGACAGCTTGCCCAGTCTGCTGATCGTCGGGCTGTCAACCTAGAAACCTCTATTCCAGGCATGATTTAGACTGCCCTGACTAATGTTGTGACACCCTTGAGGCTAGAATAGCGGTGTGTGAGCATGACCAAGGTCCCAGAAATAAGGTGACAGCCTTAAACGCCGCTATAACTGCTCTGAGGACTGATGTGGATCAGTTGAAGGCAACCGATATATCCATGGCCTTTGAAATGGTGAAGATCCCAGATGTGCTAGAAAATCCTCCGGTCGTCACCAGAAGTGAGAATAGAGTTGACCAGACAGCTGAGCCTGAGTCGGAGGCAGAGACAGATGAGGAAATGATCGAGGAAATTATGGATGTTGCAGATGAGGACCTGACAGAGACTGAAGCAATTATAATTGATGCGGCTATACAGGCTTCCATGGCAAACATACCTTTTGTTGTCTCTAGTGGAGCTGGTCCTTCTAGTGTGACCCCGAGTACTGAGGACTGATAACCCAGGCACTGATGCACAGACAGATAGAGCGACTGCTTAGACATGATCCCCTTTTTACCTCCCTTTCTGTCTTTCTTTCTTTATTTTAAATTCATGATATTATGTTATTTGCATTTGAGGACAAATTTGCTTAATTGTTGTGGGGTGTGGCCCACCTTTGTGTGATGCATTCTTGTTGGGTTGTGAATCATAATGTTGTGTTTTACACTGCTTCTTGTGGATGTTTGAGCTTGTGGCTCCTTTTATTTTAAATTGTAAATGATTTTGACCCTTCCGAAAAATTATAAATATTCTCCACCTCTTATACGTGTTGAATGTGGCTGTTCTTTGACAAATTTGAGTATCGGTTTTGATCAATATTGATGACTCAAATAGTGCTCATAATCAAACGAACATGAATGTGTGGCTATGATTAGACCAAGTGAAGTTACATAGTCAATATGTGAACTCTTTGCATCTGGTCATGACTAGCAAATTATTAAATTGATTTTCTTGTGATGAACATTGCACACTACCAAAAAGTGTGGTGTCTTGTTTGACTCTAGTGTCAATGCCTTGTGTGATGAGCTTACTATGAACCATGCATGATGACACCTAGAATTTTCCCCATTGGTCTGGTCGACTAAGTGAGGCTATCTCTTGATATGGTCTCAAGCAACTTTGAAGAGTGTGAGCCAATTTGACATAGACCTCTTTTGTGTCCTACCTTGTGTGTGTGTGAACTTCTTTTGAACACCCCTTGAGCCTTACCTTTCTTTCGAAGAAACTTGATGAAAACATGACCTTTCTTAATTCGCTACCTATAATCCTCATGATTTGTGGTTGATTGGAAAGCCAACTTAGGCCAAAAACCTAAGTCGGGGGTGTGGTGAAAAGAAAGGGCAAGTCGAGAAGTGCCAGAAAAGTCCCCTTTAACCCATGGTGCTGAGAAAAATGGAACCCCTTCATAAAAAAAGGAGAAAGAAAAGTATGAAAAAGTTGTGGAATTAAGTATGAAAGAAATGGGGCTCCCAAGCAATCCATGGAACGTGAATAATGGGATAAGTTATGAGCGCTAAAGAAATTGATGAAAGAAGAGGAAATGGAGTGTTAAAACCACCACATTTCACGAGGATAAAAGTCACTAAGCCTAAATGACCATAACTTTGCACTCAGCCCCATTACAAGCCTTGGAAAGACCTTTTTGATCTTGAGTGAGCTGAAAAAATTGTTTATTGGAAAATACGGGTAAACCTGATGAAAATCCTTATGTTTCAAGTATTTAAAGTTTGAGGCAAAGCATGGACACTACTTGGCAAGAAGGAACAAGGCGGCTTAAAGAACCAAGATATGAAGGCCTGAAGATCGCCGAACCCAGTTACCGAGTCGCCGATGGACCTGGAGATCGCCTTTTGTTCCAGTGTGCTGAGCCCTGAAGGAAAAGGTCAAGTTGGAGATGAAATGGAGCAGTCAGGGCGTCGCCGTTCAATTCTGTGAAGTAGTACCATGTCACCCAATGACTCAAAATGTGAAGAGGCTGAAGGCTAAAGAAGGAAGGCGATGAAATCGACCAAAAGGTGGATCACCAAGCGTATCGGCGATCCCGACTAACTGCGCCGAATGGTCCTACGCAGTACAAATTTTCAATCACTATAAATACTTGTTTAAATTTCTAAAAAAATATCATTTATATTATTCAAACTTTTTACAGTTTTTGGAGAGTTTTAAGTTTTAGAGCGTTTCAGAGACTTTGTTCTAAGACCTTGAAGATTCAAAGGGTTTCAACTCCATGAAATTGGACGCGGGTCTTGAAGATTCTTCACTCTTGAAGTGTTTTAAGACTTAATTTTTCATACCCAGTTGATGGAAACTGATATTGGTATAGATTTTTATCTCTTTTACATGTCTAGCTAAAACCTATTTCTTGGGGTGTGATTTTGTGAATATGGGTTAAATTATCTGTTGGGTCATGCTTGTTGATGGTTTATTTGTTGTTTAAATATGATTTAGTTTAGTAGTTGTGTATGAAATTAAAGGGATTGTAGTTGCAAATTGAAAGACGGTGGTATTGGGTCGACATGTGTTCGGCTCTAGAGAGTGAATCCGAGTTCTTCTCCCACACATTCAACTTGATAGAGTGAATGGACTAAGGTTGAGGTTGTGCTTAATGCGGCAACTCGGTGTTTGAGAGAAGCCCAATTGATTCGGGGTAAGTTGCTCGAGAGAGAATTTAACCCCACTATAGTCTAGCCTAGTCACAAATACTCAACATTTTACTATCAAAAGCATGTACCCGATAGTCTAGTTTAACTCATATTCCTATCACATCCCAAGAATCTCGTCTCCCTATCGTGTTTCCTTATTTTTTTTTCATTTTTGTTGTTTAGTTTATACAAAGACCCCCCCCCCCCATTCATAATTGACGCGTGCGTCGCTTCTTAAATTTAATATGTTTTTATTTGTTAATATTTATAGCTATGACTAATTAGAACCTGATTTATTTTTTCTAATAATTCTCAAAACCACTCCCTGTGGGAACGATCCCAGCCCTTGGTTGGGTTATATCACTACACGGGATCGGTTGGCACTTGAACCGAGATAATATTAGTTTATTACATTAAACATCAGGGGTCTTGGGTTATAATGATTTAATGAGGTCTTTATGGACTTAAAAAACTTTAGATACATGTATAATTACCATTTTAAATGACCCCTAGTGGAAACTAATTAAGAATGAATTAGTTGGAAATTACTTACCTTGGCAGAGATGGTTGGACAGCTTACATCTGCACACCACGAGACCCCGATCCACGACCTAGGATGGGACCATGCCCTGTACTGTGGGGTCGTGGTTTGGGTCTGCAGCGTGGTCTTGGTGTCCTTGACCTATGGAGCAAGACTAGAGTCGTGGATCAATCCACTGGCCGTGGATTGTATCCTTAGATCACAAGATTCTAGCAACTTTTGTGAACTTAGGCAGCCTTGGGGGTTAGAGTTTAGAGTCCTCCCCAAGGACCCTTGGTTGGTCTTTGGGGTGTCATACCTTGACGTTTAACCCCTAGACTCCTAAACCTAAGCTCGGGAACTAACTATACAACCTAAAACCAAACATCAAACTCAAAAGCTCACACGTTAGGCTCTAGTTTCACCGACTAGTTTCCATTAGACTGTAGTTTGGTGTTACTAGATTTCCAGGTTGTTAGATTATCTCCCCCTTAGGAACATTAATCCTAGAATGACACTTGAAAAACTCTTTGGAATTAAAGACTCAAGACTAGCAGCCCAATCATGCATGAAACATCACAATAATGCACAACTCAAAATACACTATTCACAATGTTCACTTATTCAAGGAGGAAACATCAACTCCAATTCAACCTGATCAATGCAATTACAAGCAATTGTGGAATATATCTAGCAACCCATTTATGCATGAGATTCTCATAACTTGTCATGTTCAACGAGGAACTAGCATCTCCTAACTAAAACATGTCCATATATTCTTCTCGTGAAGTACAATAGACAACTCTTTCTCAAAGCACTAGAACATGAGGGAAACAATTCACATCAGCTCATTTTCTTTCAAAACACAGGTTTTCATGAACGTGCATCATATAAAGAAGTCATGGCAACATATAAGCAAATAACAACAATATTAGCTAGGCACACCATGTCCCCCTTGGGAGTGAGCCTACACAATCACTTCCAAACATCACTAATCACATAGTCATAGGAAAAATTACATTTTCTCATTAAAAGCAAGCTCAACACAATCAACATGGAGCCCATGTGTCATTTCATCAAAAACAAAACAAAGCATGCTCATCACATCATCTCATGAAGTAAAATATGGCATCACCACACTAGAATGCACAACAACATGAGAAACATGTAAATCATGGAAAATCCATTTTATACGAAATAAGAATCTTTCAAAAACAAGCACAACATAAGGTGATCATCGAATTTTCTAAAACACTCATAACTCCTAGGCAGAAAACAAGCCACAAAAAGGAACTCTTAGTCTCAAGCTAGAATAGGAATATAAGGAAAGATGAAGACATCGGGACTCTCAATCAATGTTTCTACTCAAGAACACGATATCCCCCTTGGGAGTAAGTCTCTCTTTACAAAAGCCTCAATAACTACCCCTATCCATAAACTCAAAGCATTTCTAAGTCCAATTATAACCATACTGGGCTCTAAAACTAATAGAGGTCTAATAATCAGGCATCCAAATCCTACCAAGGTTAACAAAAGTAACTCTATGGAACAAGGAAATTATAGGACACATATAACATCCAAGACTCCATGATCAAGAAATGGGTCGAGGAGAACTTATCACCTTAAGCTAGAGGAAGAATAGAAGGAGACATAACGATATTGGGACATCTCATTGGCCCTTGGCCGCCCAATTAAGCACCTTCAACTAACACCCTTACTAAAATACCACTCCCTAACATTTTCATGGAAGCACTTTCTTACTCTTCAATTTCTTAGCTTGCGGGTCTAAGATCCTAATTGGTACTTCTAAATTAGAGAGGTTCTCATCTAAGCAATCTTGCTCACAAACAACCTTACCAACACCACTCAAAGCCTCATATGATCCTACCAAACCGGGCCAAACTTCTCAAACTATCTACACTCTTTAAGGTGAGAATTATCAAGCAAGCCTAATTCAGGAATATCAAGGACAGTCAATGACCTTATTATCTAAGCACACTATCCCCCACTTGGGGTAAGCCTATACAAACTCTTTACAACATCACTTCGTCAATTTTAAGGTCGGAGCAAGTCATAAATAAACCTTCACACTCATCACACAATATGATCCTAAACCATGGAGGATTACACTTCTATCCTCTTTTAAAGGGGTCTACTCACTCAACATCCCTCAAAACTCATCATGGCTAAGTTGGATTATACCAGCCAACACATATGGCCATAATTAAAACCATGAATACTAAGGACAACACAAAAGTTTATCATATCCAACTTATCAAGTTACGAAAGACAAGTATTACCGAAATAGAGGTAAGCATAAAACACATACTGGTATACACCTTAGAAGGACACTCTTGTTCACCTCTAGCTTGAAGAGAATCGGTCCTAATTTTTTTCATCTCTCTTCCCCTAGACGTAAGCACCGGACAATTTCTTATTTGGTGGTCACTTCCACCACAACCATAACAACCCTTTGTACCGGCTAGACACTTACCATTATGTTTCTTTCCACACCTATCACAAGTAGGCCTAATCACATAAGATCCACTACCACTCACTCCTTGATATTTTGGGGTAGACACTTTCCTTTGGTGAAACTTAGGGGAAACTTAGAAGAGCTTTGTCTCTTTCAATTCTTCTAAGCTTGGATCAAGACGATTCTGGACCATTTCATCCCTTATCATCACCTTTGGTGGGATCTACCAACCAACCATGTCTAGGTATTATCTAAGCACCCTACTCAAAAGGACCATACTCAAGATCAATCTTAAAAGATAACTAACGCTTTGAAGTTGGTCAACACGTACACTCTTTCTTCTTTACCTTAACTAGGTGGTACATACAATCCTCAAAGTCAACTTTAAGACAAAACATACTCCAAACTTATGGCATAAATCTTCCCCCTTTACACTCTTGGATAAGCTTATTCGGGCACTAAAAACTTAACTATACGGGTTCTATCATCACATAGGAGCATAACAATAACACTACCCATCCATTCTAAGGATGACATCTATATCTTAGCATATCAAGTCCTATCTAGTCATATAGCCATCATTGGCATAGCAACCGACATCTTCTCCCTCACTCCTTGTAGCATAAGCCCTCTGAGTAGTCATATCCTAAAGACCACCGGTTAGGGAGAAAGACCTTAAAGAGTTAAACTCTATGGCACAACTAGAGAATAAGGAAGTGAAGTTTCCTAACGTCCTACAGACTCTCACACACAGATGTGTCGCGACTCACACAGCTGAACAAGACTCTACTTGACGTGATTTCAGACATCCTAAAACCATCCCAAAAACTTATACTCTGATACCATTTTGACATGAACCAGGGGTACGCCCTAGACGTAACACGGCGTACTTGACCCTGAAGGGGTCGCATACAAGCCTCATAGCATACATGAACATAAAAGTATAGGAAAACGTGCAGAATTTAAAACTTTTCTTTACAATCAAAGTCTCTTATAAAAATGAAAGAGAACCTATGACACTATGTCTCAAACCATTTATTATACTTGGAATAAAACTCTTGAAATACAATATTAGGGACATAGCCTTTACGACCAAAGTATAAAACCTAAAATAAAGACAATAAATGACATATGGTTGAGCACTCGAATACAATGATGACTGACCAATCTTCTTATTCTTGATCTCCTATGAACCTAGCCATGAGGATGGAATTCAATATCTCCAAAGCCTACACTTATAGAAAATGTAGAAAGACGAGGTTAGCACAAAAAGTACTAAGTATGGAAGTCATGCACAAAACCATAAAACGTGCATAAAAAGGGATATTTCATTTGAAATCATGCTATATGCCATTTTTGAACATCATCTTTGAAATAGTTGGAGAATGCAATCAATAAGACAACTCACATACATTTCATTATAACATGAGAGATATCATTATAACAACAAGCATAGTCTCCAACATCAACATAATACAAATCGCAATCTTCACAATACATAACCTCCAATCTTAAAATAATACAAAGTCAAATAACAAGATCATCTCATCATGAAGTAATCATCACATAAGCAACCCATAAGAAACACTTGTGCAATGTATGGTTGGCATCCCATTATACCAACCCTACTAAGTACTCCTTTGAAGCTACTTTAGTCATGCATTTCACCTTTAAACCTTATCCTAAG
Organism: Solanum stenotomum; assembly: GCF_019186545.1. Taxonomy (NCBI): domain Eukaryota; kingdom Viridiplantae; phylum Streptophyta; class Magnoliopsida; order Solanales; family Solanaceae; genus Solanum; species Solanum stenotomum. The sequence continues at coordinate 19,215,184 of NC_064291.1, read as the reverse complement.
CAATAGCCACAAATAAGGAAATACTCGTGTACATTACTTGAATTATAAAGAAAGTCATTCATAACAACTATCTATTCAATATACATGCATGCATTCAAATCTGATCATAATATAAAGGAACCATCCAAAGACATCCTATCAAGTCTACTTGTGCAATGTGGAACTGAAGTCCCATACCTCCACTCCTACTAAGTAAAACTCATTAAGAAGTCAAAGTATAGTTCATGTCTCATTCGTTATCTTTATTATTTAGGGAAAGTAGCCATAACCGACATAGACCATGTGAGCTACATGGAATCCGGTGTTGTGTAACCCCAAACCAAAAGAAGGTGTACTACTTGCCTAAGGTAGAACTAAACGTGTTAGCTTCTAGGTAGATCCACTAGCTAAGTCCTATGTTAGCACATAGTTATGGAATAGAGAGATTTATTCTAGAAACCCTACCTCTTGCATTGGCGGAAAAGCTTCCATCTCATGAGTTTATTTTAGATGACCCAACTTATTGCATTGGCGGAAGGGCCTTTACCTCATTTTCCATATCCACTTGGTACTAAGCATTATTTCCCAAATTAGACATCATTAGTCTTGAATTGTATTTACATGTGTGAAGGAGTGCTCTACCATTTATTCAATACAATTCATTAAATAGCTCATAGATTCAATTAGGTGAGAATTGGACTTTCAACCTAAGAATCATCATTAGTATTTGATAATAACTTTCACACCAAGATCATGTGTTCTCATGAGAATGGACTTTCAATCAACACAATAGGATCATCATGGTCATGTACATTTCATGCATAATAATATGTAAAGGTGCATATGAGAACTTCACTTTCAACTAACACCATTGATACATCATAATCATGTTTATGCATGGAGTGTGTGTGTCTATAATTGTCCTTGCAATGACACAACAACAACATTATCATCATGGACACTTCCCTCTCAAAGTGTTCATAAGTATGTACATAATATCACAATCATGCATCATTCACATAAATTGCATTCAAGGAGCATACACCATGTAAATCAATACATCTAACATTTATCATAATAGATATGTATATAATCATAACTAAAATAGTTCATTCATTTGTATGTATAAGCTCATATGCTCACATTGTAGGTCATGTGGGTAAAGTCCTTCCACAATGGTACCTTATACAATTCAACATGCATAATAGTTTCATTCTTAAAGCCTCTACATTCATAGTTCATTCATTTTATCTTTTACTGTTTAATCCCTAGAAGTCATCTTCATACTTCAAGCATTACTCTCAAGCAATACCTCACATAGTCATCATGTAAACCTAACTATCAAGGTAAATTAACACATGCTTCATTCTTATCAATTATAGACATATAACATCAGGTAACTAAAACTCAATACTACTTCAACCGTGATTCATCATGTAAGACCTACTCAAGTTAGTTCATGTCTACAAGCTTTGATCATAAGTGATTAATGTCTACGTGAGCTAATCTAAGGAAATTCGTCAAGAAGTTCATCAATCTTAGAGGTTCACATCTAAACCCTCAATTTGACTCTTTCATGACATAACCCTAGAATCTTAGGTTAATCAAGAATACATGTAGAATTATACTAACATCAAGTACTTACATCATTATTAACTCACATTCAATCAATCGAATCAACTCCCAACAACATAAGGGAGAATAACGTTTCAACAATATCACAATTTACACCATAATTAAAAACCTCCACCTTTCATGTGGATCAACAAGTTCATATACAATCTTCATCAACATATACAACCCTAGCAAATTGCCTTTCAAGGCTAAGAATCAAGATCAACCCTAAATTCTAGAATTACCATATTAGATAGAGAGATATCATGATTTAACAGCATAATAAACATAAACATAATCGATTGTTAAGCTTCCATGATCAATCAAGTCACACCTTAGTTTACAATATAGGAAAAAGGGGAAATCATGGGTCCAAGGGAGATTTTCATCAAAATACACCAATACTACATTAATCCAATCATAAATAACCAAAATAAACCTTAATTAAACAATTGAATTCGTTTTGGAAGGAGACCCATGACTAGATTGAAAAACCCTAGAATTGGGGGATTTGAAAGCATGATTTGAAGGGGCTTCTTGCTAATATCTAACCAAGAATGAAGAGCATCCATACCTTAGATGTAGAATCCTTCCAAATTCGTATTGAAAATCTCCTTCTTTCAAGCTTACCTTGATCGCTTTCTTTGTTCTTCAATGGAGGTTCTAGAGAGAAGATTCTTGGATGGAAGAGTAGTTGGGTTTTGATTTGGTATCTTGGTTTATAATGATTTAATGAGGTGTTTATGGACTTAAAATACTTTATATACATGTATAATTACCATATTAAATGACCCCTAATCGAAACTAATTACAAAGGAATTAGTTGGAAATTACTCACCTTGGTCGAGATGTTTGGACAGCTTACAGGTGCACACCACGAGACCCCATCCACGGACCGTGGATGGGACCACGCCCAGTACTGTGGGGTCGTGGTTTGGATCTACAGCATGGTCTTGGTGGCCTTGACCTACAGAGCAAGACCACGAGTCGTGGATCAACCCACTGGCCGTGGATTGCATCCGTAGATCACAAGATTCTGGCAACTTTTGTGAACCTAGGCAGCCTTGGGGGTTAGAATTTAAGGTCGTTCCCAAGGACCCTTGGTTGGTCTTTGGGGGTTCTTACCTTGACGTTTAGCCCCTAGACTCCTCAACCTAAGCTCGGGAACTAAATATACAACCTAGAAACAAACATCAAACTCAAAAGCTCACACATTAGGGTCTAGTTTTACCTAGTAGTTTTCATTAGACTATAGCTAGTCTTACTAAACTTTCGGGTTGTTACATTAAGCTTGAAAGGAACTGAAAGAAAAAACCTAAACTGAACTGAACTTATTTCAATATAAAGAAATAATATGAATGCAATATAGAGAAAATCTTTTATAACATGGATAACAACTCTGTGTTTTTTGAAATACAATAGTAACTCTATATGTGTGCAAATATACAATATAAACTCTGTAATGTATATAAAAATAATATTTAATTCTGTGTATATAAGAATACAAAATACTTCCGTGGGAGTTTTCTAACCGAAAACCATTACTTAAGAGTTATTGTGATGATAAAACGTTTTGCCTCACGCTGCCAGGGCCATCCTAAACCTTGTCGAGGGTATAGAACCTGACTACTAAGTGGATCCAATAGTCTATGCTAAAAAGCACTAAGCAATAATCTAAAAAGTATGACCTTTTTCTACCCATGATGGCTGCATGGTTTATTGGGGCTGGGGGGATTCTGAACTCTTCCCCATATCGATGCTCATTATTACTCCCAAAATATAATACTAGCTCTTATATTTAAAAAACATAACTTCTTTCTGTGGTTTGAGATAATTCCTCAAAACATAGCTTAAAGGCTCTACTTGGAAATGAAAGTTTCCTCTCTTGCTGAATTGTGAAAACATTTACTCTTTACTGAAAACTAGCTCAAAATCTCTTCTGGAAATCCCAGTTTCCTTTCTTGTTTAAATGCGTAAACATTTTACTCTCTGGGAATACATAGTCCCGATATACTCTTTTGAAGAAATGAACTTCAATCCTTACTGTTTCCCCAACTCAAAACTCAAGTCTTAAAACAAAGTTAAAATGCTTGTAAAAGACTTTTGGAAAACTCTATGAACTTTTCTTTACTTGACTCTTAACTTTCCTTTAATTGAATTATGGATTCAAGGCTCATGATCTCATGTTATGGATGATTTCATGGTTTTTATACGTACGTTAGAGTGTTGGAATCAACTACAAAACATGGGTACGTTACAAGGGAACTATTACGGAAAGAAGTGGGAAAAAGTAGAAGACCTGGTGACCTTGGAGCTTTGAGTGGCGCGGTGCGCCACACGCAAAACTTCAGAACTGAAGTTGGGGTGCACTGGCTGGGGCAACGCACCAGGGCCCCAACTACAAAACATCTTATGGGGGGATCTGAGTGGCACGGCGCCCCTGCTCCCTCCCCAGGTTTTTGACGAGTTTTATTGCTCGTTTTTCAACTCTGAACCCTCTAAACTCAATTGGATTTTCCCCCAAACACTTAGATTCAACTACATAATCAAAATATGCAAGAATCTACTAAAATACCACCGAATTTTATGAATCTAAATCAAGAACTCCTCAACAACTCCAACAATCAAGAACCCAATAGAAATTAAAAAAAAAATCAAATACTCAATTTCTAAACCTTCAAGAATCTAAATGAATCATGATTGGTGTGTGGGTGAACTAACCCGATGCTATGTTATCTCTGATGTTTGCGTAATCAAGACACAACTTCCAATTCAAGTGTCTACGATTATACAATAGTAATATAACCCAACCGAATGGGTTGGGGTCGAGTCCCAAGGGAGTGGTTTTGAGAATTAATAGAAAAATAAAATTTAGTTCTAATTAGTCATAGGTATAGACATTATCGAATATAAACATACTATTTCTAAAGGGGTTGACGCAAGCGCCAATTATCAATGGGGGTTTTTGTATTAATTAACAACTTCAAACGACAAAAATATACGAAAGCTAGATAGAGAGACGGGGTTCTTGGGATGTGATAGAAATACGGGATAAACTAAATTGTCGGGTACAGACTTTTAATGGAAGATTGTTGAACATTTGTGACTAGGCTAGACTATAGTTGGGGTAAATTCTCTCTCGAGCAACTTACCCCGAATCAACTCGGTTTCTGCCGAACACCGAGTTGCCGCATTAGGCATAACCTCCGCCTTAGCCCATTCACTCTCTCGAGCTGAATGTGTGGGAGAAGGACTAGGATTCACTCTCTAGAGCTGAAACCATGTCGACCCAGTACCAGCGGCTATCAATTTAGTAGTCTTAGTTTTACGACCTCTTTCCCTAGCAAGCCGAATAGACTAAGATGAAATCATATTTGCAATTACAACTCCATTAAGTTCATACCACAACTACTAAAAGAAAACACATTTAAGCAACAAATAAACCATCAACAAGCAAGACCCACTAGATAATCTAACCTATTTTCACAAAATCACACCCCAAGAATAGGGGTTTAGCTAGACATGTAAAAGAGATAAAAATTTTTTACCATTATCACTTTCCATCAACTAGGTATGGAGGATTAAGTCCTAAAACACGTCGAGAGTGAAGAATCTTTGAGACCCAATGTAACGACCCGGAAAATGATAGAGTGAAACTAGAGCCTCACATGTGAGTTTGGAGTTGAGAACTTAATGAAATGATTATATTTGAATTTGACCCAAAAAGTTCTTAAAAATGTGCTTCGGAAGTTACCGGAAACTTGTTTAGCTGTATATAAAAAGATCCGTTTCGTTTTTCGAAAATCCGACTTCATATTCTTGTTTAGGGGGTCAAATTGAGTGGGAAATGGGTCTAACCCAAATTTTAGAGCAACCATATCAAAATCCGAAATTTCCAAGTGAAGCCTTTTTCGAGGGTCTACTTTGGAGGGTCATATCTCCTAGCACACAAATTATTTGGGTGGCCAATAATATATCCATGGAAAGCCCTTTGAGTTAGCTACCTAACGCACTTCGTTTCATCTCATTCGGAGTTCGGACGAAGAAGTTATGCCCATTTTCGTAAAATCTGTTCGGCAGGAAAAGACAATTTCCAGTAGGCGTGGTTACTGTTCACCCGCCTCATTTTTTTTCTAAGTGTTGGACCATTCTTCCAAAGGACATATATTATTTCCTAGATACCATTAATTCAATTCCCATCCCTAAAACATTTCCCTCTCTACAATCCTCCATTAAGAAGAAGAAGAAGTGGGAGCTAGGGCTTTGGATTCAAGGCTTTCTTCATCAAATTTCGTGGGAGATCATAGCAAAGGTATGGTGACCCTTGATCCTTGATTATCTTTCCTTCAAGGAGTCCATTAAAAAGGGTTTCAAAAGTCTTCAAAGAACAAAACTTCTATTTTCCATTCTAGGTATGGGTTCATGGGTAAAATGTTTTCAAAGTCATTATATTGGTGAATTGAAGTTGTATTTATGATTTTAAGATGATTTTATATGAAACTTCTTCAAGAACCCATGTTTTCATTAAAAGCCTCGAATTTGCTTATGAAGTGGGTTTAATGCCTATGATTTAATGTTGATGAAATTGTGTTTAGATCGGATTGTATTGTTGATTTATATGGTTTTGTATATCTATTTATGATGAATTGTTGGTATATGGATGAATTGAGGATTGTGGCCTTATGGGCAAATTATGGGTGAATCACCTTGTGGTGATAGAATTGTTGGGAATTGAGTAATGGTTATTATGGCTTTGGAGGATGGTAAGTTGGCTTAATCTCATATTATGGATAAAAATTGTTCTTGCTTGGTTTGATCCACTTATGGTGGAGGTGTTTAATTATGGAATGTATTGTGACCATGGCCTTAAAGGCATAGTATGAGAAATTGGAGTGTTATCATGACATTATATGAATGAGAATTCAATGAAGATAATGTGATCATGTTATGAACGTAAAGGTGTTGCTATTGAAAGATTATTTCTCAATTTGACACTCATGAATGTTGATGATAGAATATGAAGGATTCTTCAATATAAAGTATACCTTGAATTGGTAGGGCTTATGCATCATTTTCTTGTATAAATGATTATATTGTTGATTGTTGAATCCTCGGATCGGTAGGCTAGTGGCACCCTTCCACACGAGCTTATAATGAACCTTGGAATCGGTAGGCCTATGGCACCTTTCCATGAAGGTTAATGATGAGACTTGAACCGGTAGGCCCATGGCACCCTTTCAAGAGGAGTTAATGAGCTTTCCTAAATGAACCTTGAAACGGTAGGCTTAAAGCACCCTTTCACGTGTTAATAAATGTAATTTGGAGTTGGTAGGCCAATGGCACCTCTCATATGTGATAATGTCAATGTAACGAACTATTCTATGGGAATGTTGGCTAAGCACCGAGTGGATTTGGTTAGATGGAAACTCCCCCAATAGTTAGGCATGAGTTTCAATGATCGTCTACCTTATCCCATAAACTATGTGCCCGCATAGGTAGCTAGTGGATCCATTAAGCTATATACCGGTCTTCCTTAGGCAAGTAGACCACCTCTTTACGGTGTGGGGACTTATGACACCGGATTCCATGACAAGCTCTCATGGTCTATGTCGGTTAAACGCTTACTTCCCATCATGCGAGATTTCATTATGGTTTCTTGATAGGTTCTACAAAGTGTAGGTAGTAGTATGGGATGCTACCTATACATTGCACGAGTAGGCTTGGAGAGGGTCATAGTGAGTTTCTCTAAATCCTAATGTATGTGATACAATTGTGGCCTAAATGAGGTTATTAAAGAATGTTGGCTCTCAAATGCTTAATATGAGATGCATGCTATACTTGGGTTATATTACGAGTTATTTTCCCTTGTCATGTCTTAATTAATGATATACCTCTTATGTATGAATATGGTGCAAAGGTGAAAGAAAGGAATGATAAGTTACCTTAAGTGACCTTAATGTGGTGCCTTAGTATGGATGGTGGTATGGGACGCCATCCATACATTGCACGAGGTATAGCATAAGGGTTTCTTGAGGTGAAGGTCCAAGGTAAAGGTTTTCATGTTGAAATTGTTTAAAGGTAATATTATGACTTACTTGATGTTTATGCTTGTATTGTATGTCTTTTATGCAACTATTCATGGTACTTCAAAAAGTGGCATAATGCATGGTTTCTAACCAAAATGTCCCTTTTAAAGCATGTTTTGCATGGTCATCATACTTAGTACATTTTGTGTACTAACCCATATTCTTCATATTTTTACTATAAGTGTAGGTTCCGGCAAGTGATCCCTCCTAGCTAGTTTGAAGTGTTGGATTGCTTTCCTCCAAGACTTGGTATGTCCTCATGGATTCGAGGATAAGACTTTTAAGTTCTTTTGTTCATGTAATAGACTTAATAGACTTCTTTTGATTGTAAAGGGTCGTGTCCCTACTTATATTTTGTGACTGTGTCTAAGATGGCCATGTGAGACTTAGACTTTCGCTGTGTGTTTTTAAAGTTGTTTTAATGAAGTTTAAATGTGTGGATGTAAATAAGTTTTTTTTTTATTCCGCACTATTTTCATTATTGAATGCAATGAATGACTATGTGGCTCGTATAAGACCCCTTCGGGGTCGAATACGCCATGTTCAAGGTCTTAGAACAAAGTCTCCAAACCCCTCTAAAACTTAAACTCTCTAAAAACAGTAAAAAATTCTAATAATAATAGTGGTATGATACTAAGCTAGAAATTTAAACAAGTATTTATAGTGGTTGAAAATGTGTAGCGAAGGACCCTTCGGCGAAGTTAGTTGGGATCGCCGATACATTCGGCGATCTGCCGTTTGGTCAATTTCATTGCCTTCCTGCTTTAGCCTTTAGCCTCTTCGCATTTTAAGTCGTTGGGTGATATAGTACAGCTTCGTAGAACTGTTCGGTGACACGCTGACTGCTTTATTTCATCGCCAACTTGACCTTTTCCTTCAAGGCTCACGCACTGGAACAAAAGGCGATATCCAGGCCGATCGGTGACTTGCCAACTGGGCTCGGCGATCTTCAAGCCTTCATTTCTTCGTTCTTTTCAGCCATCTTGTTCCTTCCTGCCAAGTAGTGTCCATGCTTTGCCTCAAACTCTAAATACCTAAAACATAAGGGTTTTCATCAGATATTGAGACAAAATATGCATTTGAGGACACTAATTCTATCAAAATATAGCCCTAAATAAGTCTAATTTGTGGACTCATCAACACCCCCAACTTAAACTTTTGCTTGTCCTCAAGTAAAACTCAAGTTCAGCAGCTCAAAAAGAATGTCTCAAATAGTGCTACCCAAGACTCGATCATGAATGTACACAACAAGACTTAATTTACCCAATCAAGGATAAATTGTGTACCCAAAGATTCAAGTTGTGACACACTATTACCAAAGATTCTCAAACTCGCAATATTTGCTTTAAATGCAATTTGACGCTCAACAAAATTATTTGAATACCCTCACAGAAAGGATGATTCCATATTCACGCACAAAGGTTTAATCATTTAATGTTTTGGAATCAAATGCAATGCTCACTCTCTCAAAAGGAAGAACACTATGCATGCTTTCACCCAGAGGTTTACCCGTATTTTCCAATCGACATTTGTTTCAGCTCATTCAAGATAAAAAAGGTCTTTACAAGTCTTATAACGGGGTTGAGTGCAAATGTATGGTAATTTAGGCTTAGTGACTTTCATCCTCATGAAATGTGGTGCTCACAACACTTCCTTTCCTCTTCCTTCATCATTTTCTTTAGTGCTTATAAGTCATCTTATTATTTACTTTCCATGGATTGTTCGGAACCCCATTTCTTTTGTATTTTATTCCACAACTTTTCTTTTTCATTCTTTTCTTCTTTTTTTCTTTTTTTTTTATTATTATTATGGAGGGGTTCCATTTTTCTCAAACACCATAGGTTAAAGGAAACTTTCCTTGCAGTTCTTGACTTGTCGTTATCCTTTCACCACACCCCCAACTTAGGGTTTTGGCCTTAGTTGGCTATTCAACCAACCACAAATCAAGAGGATTAAGGGTAATGGGTCAAGAAAGGTCATGTTGTCATCAAGTTTCTTCCAAAGAAATGTAAGGTTCAAGGGGTGTTCAAGAGAGGTTCACACACTCACAAGGTATGCCACAAAAGAGGTATATGTCAAATTGGCTCACACTCTTCGAAGTTGGCTAAAATCATATCAAGAGATAGCTTTACTTAGTTGATCGGACCAACGGGGAAAATTCTAGGTGTTGTCATGCAAGGTTCAAAGTAAGGTTATCACACAAGGCATCGACACTAAAGTCAAACAACACTCCACACTTTCGTTAGTGTGCAACGTTCATTGCAAGAGAATCAATCTGATACATGGCTAATCACAACGAGACCCAAAGAGTTCACATAATGTCTATGCAAATTCATTTGGTATCATCGTAGCCGTACACTCATGTTCGTTCAATTATGAGCACTATTCAATTCATCGGTATTGATCAAAACCGAGACTTAAATTTGCTAAAGAACAACCACTATCAATTGCATACGAGAGTTGGGAAAAATTTTAAATTAAAATAAAAGGATCCACAAGCTCAAACATCCACAAGAAGCAGTGTAAAACACAACATTATGATTCACAACCCAACAAGAATATAGCACACCAAGGTGGGACACACCCCACCACAGTTAAAATCATTTGTCCTAAAATGTAAATAATAAAATATCCAGAATGTAAATTAAAGAAAGACAGAGAGGGAGGTAAATAGAGGATCCTGTCTAAGTGGTCGCTCTATCTATCTGGGAATCAGTGCCCGATGTGTTAGCCTAGAATTGAATAATAGTCCACGGAGCTACTTCAGAAGGTTCAGTGGCAACTGCCTTACTAAAATTGTCCAATTCATGAGCCGCCTAATGACACTCATGCACAACCCAAGATTTTTCATCTCCTTCAATGTACAATTTTTAGAAATTAACTATTTAACTTCGTACGAGTAAAATTAGAGAATCTAACATGTAAGCAAAAAAATTTAATCCTACCAGAGAGGCCCATCACACATCAACGAGGTAATATCATTGCATTGAGTAAAGAATTGATAGAAAGAACTCAGAGTTTGGGAACCAAACTTTCGTGCTGACTAAAATGGAATTGAATCGCTAGGCAGCAATGTAATCCAAGTTCCGAACACAAATCAACCACTAAAAATACCCCAATAATGCAAAATATAAAAACTAGAGTGCGGGTGTGAGTTTGGGAAGGTGGAAAGGTGAGGGAAAGGGAATGAATTTGAAACTTTTAAACCTTTGGCCTGAAAAACAGTCCAATTTTCTCCCATTCGGTGACATTAGTTAGGATTGCCAAACCACTCGGAGTTTCACCAAGTAGCCACTTGCCTTGCCGAATTTTACAGAATATCCTATTATTTTAGGAGTAAAATCATCGATCTCCATCGGGATTGCCGAAATGGTCGGCGATTCACCCATAATTTCCTGTGCTCGCTAAGTTTTACAGACTCCAATGTAAGTCTGTCTTGAGTCTAACGACGGTCTAGTTTGGGGTCGCTGAACCATTCAACGATTCGCTGATTGGACCTGTTGCTCACCAATCTGCACTTTTCGTTCACTCTCCACACTTCCAAATGCACAATCAACACACCATTATTTTATCAAAGCAACATAAAGCAGTAAAGAGTTTTGGGTTGCCTCCTAAACAGTGCCTTAATTAATATCGTAGCACGACGCAAGTGTCATTAGGAAAACCCCCTTTTTGTCTCGGGTTTAGGTGAGACGACATCTGACCCATTTGGGTCTCCAATTTCTTGATAGATATTGAATGGGAGGTGATGGTATGGCTCAGGGTTGATACATCTTCCATCATTTCTTTGACGATCTTGTCTGACCCCTCAACTTTGTTGAGGATACAAGAATGCATATCATCAGACCGACCACCTTCCGAATCCTTCGACTTTTGGCACTCATGGGGAGGCACATACATGCCCTTCTCCCCGTCCTTCTAATTATGGTTTCGGTTCCTCCATTCTCTGTCGCGATCCTTCCACCCATCTTCTGTAGCCCAACCCTGGTTACCACCCTGCCTCGGGTAGTTTGAACGATAACCACCACCTTGGTTGGCTAGAAAATTTACCTCTTCATTATACAAGGATTCAAACTTCGTCTCCTCATGATTTATACACCCGACCCCAATGGCATTGGCACTACGTGCACCAGCTTCCATGACATTATTAGATTAAATGTCAAGTTGTGTCATGATCTTGGTCATGTTTTGGTCTCTCTCATGATCCTTTTCCATCTGCTCCTTGGATAGCTTGAATGTGAGAGGGGACCTCGCGGGTGTACCATGCTCTGTTGACGGTTTTCATGCCATCTAGAAGTTGGGCTGCTATTGCATACGGTTGTTGCATCAACGCTCCAGGTGAAAGTTGGTCAGCAACACCTTTGTTTACCGAGTCCAAACTCCGATAAAAATACTATAGCAGCACGTTATCCGGTAAACCATGGGTTGGGCATTGAAGCACCAACTTTTAGAACCGCAACCAAGTTTATTGCAAAGGCTCTCCTTCTAAACGCTTAAAGCTTTGGATACTATCCCGCAGAGTCATCATCTTCGAGGAAGGGAAAAATCAGACATTAAATACGGTGACCAACTCCTCCAAAGAATGATGGATTCGCGTGGCAACTCCGCTAGCCATTTGCATGCTTCTCCCATCAACGAGAAAGGGAATAACCTTAACCGGACGGATTCTTGAGAGATGTTTTTGAAAGAGAATGGTCCGCACACATCTACGAAGTTTTGAAGATGCTTGTGAGGATCCTCATGCGTCAATCCACTGAAAAGTCCTTTTAGTTGCAACATAGTGCTCGTTATATGGAACACTGCATTTTATTTGGCGGGAGGTAAACGGATGGCCCCAATACCTCCCATGAGATAGGGGTCGGATGCTTAACGTGACCTACGACACTACTTCCGATTCAAGTGTCTATGATCGTCGATAATATAGTAACCCAATCGAGGGCTGGGATCATCCCAAGGGAGTGGTTTTGAGAATCTATAGAAAAAGAAAATTTAGTTGTAACTAGTCATAGCTAAAGATATTAACGATTAAAAACATTGTAAATTAAAGGGGGACACAAAAGTGTCAAATGTCAATTTGGGGGTTTTGTAACAAGTAAGCTAAAATTAGCAAAATCAACTAGAAAATCTAATAATGAGAGGGGGATTCTTGGGATGTGATCGGAATACAGGTTAACCTAAATTATTGGGTTCATGCTTTCGATAGAGAATTTATAGAGTAATAGTGACTAGGCTAAGCTATATGTGGGAATAAATTCTCTCTCGAGCAACTTACCCCGTTTCAAATGGGTTCCTCTCGGATACCCACTTGCCTCATGAAGACTAGCCTATGCCTTACCCCACTCACTCTTTGGAGCTGAGTGTTAGTATATGGGACTAAGGCTAACCCTCTCAGGCTGAACCTAATGTCGACCCACTCTTTAGGCCATCAGTCTAGCAGTCTTGGTTTCACGACCTCTCTCTCGAGCAAGCCGAAAACACATGGGTGGACTTGTATTTGTAATTACAAATCCATTAAACTCGACCACAACTACTAGGTGAAATCACCATTAAACTACATTTAATCTATCAACAAGCAAGACCTAACAACAATATTAACCCATATTCGCTAAATCATACCCAAGAATGAGGTTTTTTAGCCACACATCAAGAGATAGAAATTTATTCCTAAATGAGCTTGCATTCAAATGGGTATGAATATTTAAGTCTTGTTACAAGCCTAGAATGAAGAAATCAAGAGACCCAAGTCCAAATCCTTGGAGATAAAAGCCTTTTTTTCTTCAAGTTTCCAAAACCCTCTCAAACTGAAAGCAAAATAAAAAGTACTATTCTATATGAAAATTATAATAATTGTTTTCCACACTAAAAATCTGATAATAACCTATAACTCTGAATGAGTATTTATAGTTTTCAAAAATCTATGTTGCAGCAGACCATTCGGTGACATTAGTTGGAATCACCGATCAACTCGGTGATTCACCCTTTGGTGTAGTTCATCACCGTTTTGCACCATCCTTTGGCATCGTCCTGCTCTGGGTCATTGGGCGACATAGTACTACTTCACTGAACTTCTCGGTGATGCGCCGAGTGCTCATTTTTTTCGCCGACTTGATCCTTTCCTTCAGGGCTCAGCACACTGGAACAAAAGGCGAAGTGAGACCCTTCGGCGACTCTCCAAGTGGACTCGGCGATCCTCAAGCCTTTATTTCTTCGTTCTTTTTAGCCTTTTCATTTCTTTTTGCGATGTAGTGTCCATGCTTTCATAAAACCTTCACATACCGGAAACTTAAGGTTTTTTATCAGATATTGAGATAAAATAAGCATTTGATGACACAATTTTTATTAAAATATAGCGCTAAATGAGTCCAATTTGTGAACTCATCAGTGTCATTAATGTTGGGCTCTTGGACATCGTTGAGATTTACGATGTTGTCTTGGTGGCCCACCTGGCTGCCATTGGTGCCATTAACAGTCATGCTTCCTGAAATATTTACCCCAACCAACAAAAAAAAACTACAAATTAAGTAGAACTACAACTAAGAAGAACAAAAATTTTACTAAACAAAAAATTCTCAAATAACACCACTCCCCGGCAGCGGAACCATTTTGATGTTTGCGTAATCTAGACACAACTTCCAATTCAAGTGTCTACAATCGTACAATAGTAATATAACCCAACTGCATGGGTTGGGCTCTAGTCCCAAGGTAGTGGTTTTGAAAATTAATAGGAAAATAAAATTTAGTTCAAATTAGTCATAGCTATAGACATTACCGAATATAAACATACTAAATCTAAAGGGGCTGACACAAGCGTCAATTATCAATGGGGATTTTGTATTAATTAACAACTACGAAGAGCGAAAATATAAGAAAGCTAGATAAAGAGACAGGGTTCTTGGGATGTGATAGGAATATGGTATAAACTAAATTGTCGGGTAGATGTTTTTGATGGTAGATTGTTGAACATTTGTGACTAGGCTAGACTATAGTGGGGGTAAATTCTCTCATGAGCAACTTGCCCCGAATAAACTAGGTTTCTCTCGAACACCGAGTTGCCACATTAAGCACAACCTCCGCCTTAGCCCATTCACTTTCTCGAGCTGCATGTGTGGTAGAAAGACTAGGATTCACTCTCTCGAGCTGAACCCATGTCGACTCAATACCACCAACTATCAATTTAGTAGTCTTAGTTTTACGACCTCTCTCTCGAGCAAGCTGAAAACACTAAGATGAAATCGTATTTGCAACTAAAACACCATTAAGTTCATACATAAGTACTAAATGAAATCTCATTTACACAATAAATAAACCATCAACAAGCAATACCCAACAGATAATCTAACCCATATTCACAAAGTTAAACCCCAAAAATTGGGGTCTTAGCTAGAGATGTAAAGGAGATAAAAATTTATACCAATATCTGTTTCCATCAATTGGGTATGAAGAATTAAGTCTTAAAACACGTCAACAGTGAAAAATCTTCGATACCCAAGTCCAATTTCTTGAAGTTGAAACCCTTTGAATCTTCAAAGTCTTAGAACAAAGTCTCCAAAACCCTCTAAAACATAAACTCTCTAAAACTATAAAAAGTTCTAATAATAATAGTGATATGATACTAAGCTATAAATTTAAACTAGTATTTATAGTGTTTGAAAATGTGCTGCGAAGGACCTTTCGGCGAAGTTAGCCAGGATCGCCGATACATTCGGCGATCCGCCATTTGGTCGATTTCATCGCCTTCCTACTTTAGCCTTTAGCCTCTTCGCGTTTTGAGTCATTGGGCGATATGGTAATACTTCGCAGAACTATTCGGCGACACGCCGACTGCTCTATTTCATAGCCAACTTGACCTTTTCCTTGAGGGCTCAGCGCACTGGAACAAAAGGCGATATCAAGACCGATCGGCGACTTGCCAACTGTGTTCGGCGATCTTCAGGCATTGGAAACTTCAAAGGGGCATATCCCCTTCATACGAACTCAAAACTGAGAAAACGTGATAGTGTTGGAAAGAGAATCCAAAGATCTTTCCTACGGTATCTTTTATCACACCTAACTCATCTTGAGCTAGGAGTTATGGTCGTTTAAAGTTGACCCAAAAGTCATACTTAACTTAACTTTGTCAAACTTTCCAAATTTGATAATTTCCAAAAATGGTTTCTGTCTGTTTTCTAGTTCTTGTTAAAGTGGGATGTTACAATATCTCTCCCTTAGGAAAATTCGTCCTCGAATGAGATTACTCTTAGTAGGCTAAGGCGTAAAATCTAATACCTAGCTCAAACACTAACAAGCCAAATGTAAATGCAACATGCAACTTAAAATAAAAGCCAAGAAAAGGATTAGTACCTTAATTTGGAACTTCTCCGGATACAAAGAGATGTGGGTATCTCTTCTTCATATCCTCCTCAGCTTCCCAAGTAGCTTACTCAACAAACTGATTTCTCCATAGAACTTTGAATGATGCTACTTCTTTAGTCCTCAACTTGCGAACTTGGCGATCTAGAATCTGAACAGGAATCTCCTTATAAGACAAGCTATCCTTCATATCAATATATTCAGTAGGTATGATAAGTGAAGGATCGCCCATGCACTTTTTGAACATCAAGATGTGAAATACAAGATGAACCGCTGCTAACTCTTGTGGTAGCTCCAACTCATAAACTAAATTGCCAATCCTCTTGGATATTCTGTTAGGACCAATATGTTGGGGACTAAGTTTCCCCTTCTTACAAAACCTCATAACACCCTTTAAGAGTAAAACTTTAAAGTAAACTCAATCATCTACTTCGAACTCTAAGTCTATTATCCTAACAATTGTACAGGATTTCTGATGACTCTGCGCTATTTTCAACCTCTCTTGAATAACTTTCACCTTCTCCATAACTTTATGAACTAAGTGTGGTCCTTTCAACCCAGCTTCACCAACTTCAAACCATCCAATAGGAGATCTGCATATTCTCCCATAAAGAGCTTCATAAGGAGCTATTTGGATGCAAGAGTGGTAACTATTGTTGTAAGAGAACTCAACGAGAGGTAGGCGATCATCCCAATTAGCCTTGAAATCTATCACACAGGCGCTCAACATATCTTCTAAATTCTGAATAGTGCGCTCTACTTGACCATTTGTTTGAGGATGGAAAGCAGTACTCAAGTTCACCTTTGAACCCAATCCTTTCTAAAAAGATTTCCAGAACTGTGTAGTAAATTGCGGACTTCTGTCTCAAATAATTGATATTGATCATCCCCACTTCCATTTCGGAAGTTCTATATTTTGTGCCATACCATTGGGCCTATGGTGCCCTACTTTAACTTGTTGGCAATTTGGACACTTAGCAACAAACTTTGCAATGCCCTTTTACATACTACTCCACCAATATAAGCTTCTCTCAAGTCACGATACATCTTTGTGGAACCCGGATGGATATAACATCTGGAGCTATGAGCTTCCTCCATGATCCTCTTTTGGAGTTCATCCACCCTTGGTATACACAATCTACCTTGATAACTCAATAAACCATCTTCCCCTTGTTCAAAAGCCATTACTTTTTGTTTATGAACATTTGCCTTCAATTAAAGAAAAATAGGATCTTGGTCTTGCTTCTCTTTTACTTTTGACACTAATGATGATTCATCCTCATTCATCACCACTACTCCTCCTTCTTTGGAATCCATTAGTCGAACTCCTAATCGTGCAAGTCTATGCACCTCGTTTGCTAACTATTTCTTATCTTCCTCAAAATGGGCGTTACTACCCATAACTATGCTACTCAAGCCATCAGCAACGACATTTGCCTTACCTGGTTGATAAAGAATACTCATTTCATAATGCTTGAGTAACTCTAACCACCTCCTCTGTATGAGATTAAGCTCTTTCTAACTAAACACATATTGAAGACTCATGTGATCAACAAATAAAGCTACATGAACACCATACAGATAATGACACCATATTTTCAAAGCAAATACTACAACAGCCAACTTTAGGTCATAGGTTGGGTAGTTCCTCTCATGAACTTTCAACTGTCTTGAGGCATAAGCTAAAACACAACCAAAACAACCTATAGACGCATCACAATTGAAATGACCCAAAAAGTTCTTAAAAATGTGCTTCGAAACTTACCGGAAACATGTTTAGCGAAAAAAAAAAATCTGTTTCATTTTTCAAAAATCCGACTTCATATTCTTGAGTGGGATATGGGTCTAACCCAAAATTTAGAGCAACCGTATCAAAATCCAAATTTTCCAAGTGAAGTCTTTTTCGAGGGTCTACTTTGGAGGGTCATATCTCCTAGCACACAAATAATTGTGTGGCCTATAAAATATCCATGGAAAGCCCTTTGAGTTATCTACCTAACACACTTTGTTTCACCTCATTCGGAGTTCGGACGAAGAAGATATGCCCATTTTTGTAAAATCTGTCCGGCAGGAAATGCAATTTCCAGTGAGCGTTTTTACTTTTCACCCGCCTCATTTTTTTTCTAAGTGTTGGACTATTTTTTTTCCAAAGGCCATATGTTATTTCCTATATACCATTAGTCCAATTCTCATCTCTAAAACATTTCCCAAAACACCTCTCCCATACTTAGACACATTTTCTCTCAAGATTCTCTCAAGAACCCTAATCCAAAACCTTCCTCAAGATTGAAGAGACTCTTGCTCCAAGTTCCAAGCTTCCATTGAAGACACTCTCAAGACCTTCATAAGAACTCAAGGTACGTGGTATTGAACTCATGGGTCGTTCCACCCATAGCGCCTAGACTCTATTCTACTCACTAATTCATGGTTTAAGTTAAGATTCATAAATTAGTCTTGTTCTTTGTAATAATTTTCTGCACATTGAATTTTAAACATGAAAAGTGATTGTTTTGAGCATGTTGTGACTCTAGAACTTGAATCTAAATTTGGAATGGATGTGGAGATTTTCATGTGGTATTGTGGGTGTTAAAAGGGTGTTGTTGTAGGTTGTTCACTGGTTTGGCTGCATAATTACTACCCTATTTACCATGCTCTTTGATTCCATTACATGCCTTCAAGGTGTTTGACAAAATGTCCAACTATGGAGAATTGATGAATCGATGCTTTAAAGCTTGAGTTATGAGATGTATGGCAATCCAGAGATGTGTTGATGACAAACTAAGCTTGTGTATATGTTCATTCCATACGTGAGATTGCATTAGAGCCTAATCGAATTTCCTATATAAAGTGTTGCATGACCATGCCCGGTCCGGGGGAAAAGAACTGGACAACCATGTGAGAGGTTTATATCTCACCTCCTAGGATGCTTGGGGTGTGACCAACATCAACCATCTGAGAGGTTTATATCTCACCACCTAGGATGCTTGGGGTGTGACCAACATCAACCATGTGAGGGGTTTATACCTTGCCACCAGGGTGTCCGGCTGTGAACGACATCCCCCATCCTAAGTTGGGGTTATAGATTGGTTGGATCATGCATACACATATGATATCTACTATTAGTATAGATTTACTTAAACATGTTTTGACTTCACTTTGATCATGCATCCTCATATTGTTGTTCATAATGCCTATAAAACTATTTCTTGTATTTCGATTGTGTCCTTGTCTATTGTTGTGTTGCACCCCGCATACTTAAGGCATCCCAAGTACTAACGCATATTTTGCCTACATGATGTCACCATGTAGGGACCAGAGCTACTCTTGATCCTTCTCTCCATTCACGTGGCTAGTACGACGCTTATCCGAGTTTGTTGGTGAGTCCTCAATGATTCGTGGGCTATGTTATGTTTCTTACTCCTATGTTTTGAGACTTTAGCTTGCAATTATATTTTGACTATGAGGGGAGCCGGTAGTATGTCATGGCCCCCGTCCTATCTATGTATGTAGAGGTGTGTGTTGGACAAAAATTTTGTAAATGAGCTTGACTCTTGTTCTATGATGTCATTTTGAAATGATTTGTCCTTAGTCCCTATTTCCCGTTAATTAATGGTGAATGTGCTTCTGCGACCGATGAAGTGTGTTGACAAGTTTGAGAGGCTTGTTTGGGGTTCCTTCGGGTTCCTCATTCGCCATGTCACGTCTAGGCCCTAGGCTTGGGTCGTGACTAGTTTGGTATCAGAGCACTAGGTTGTTAAATCCTTGGAGTCCAACACACCGCGTTGAGTAGGAGTCCTAATCATGGTTGTGAAGCGCGCCACGACTATGAATGGGGGCTACAAAATGTTTTATGAAAGGTTTCCCTTCTTCATGTTCTATGTCGTGCTTAGAGTGCGATAAGGTGATTCCTCCCTAATGCTTGTTCTTTGGATTGCTAGATCATTATGCCAAACATGAGGGGAAAACAGGCCCAATCACCGGAAGAGCCACCCACCAATGGTGAGCTCCGTGATGCACTCACCACGCTTGCACAAGTGGTAGCTAACCAAGTGCAACAGGGAGCCCAAGCTCCTCGAACTACCACCCCGGGGGAAAGGGTGAGAGATTTCATGAGGATGAACCCTCCGGTCTTCCATGGTTCAAAGGTGGATGAGGACCCGCAAGAGTTCATCGATGAGGTATGCAAAATCTTGACCATTATAGATGTTGGTGCTTGTGAGAAGGCGGAATTGGCGGCCTACCAACTCAAGGGGGTTGCTCAAATTTGGTTTGATCAATGGAAAGGTGAGAAAGGTAATGGCTATGTGGTGTTGTGGGAGGAGTTTAAACTTGCTTTCCTTAATAGGTTCTTCCCTCTTGAGCTTAGGGAGGCAAAGTTGGTGGAGTTCATGAACTTGAAGCAAGGAGCTATGAGTGTGAGGGAGTATGCCCTCAAATTTGTCCAACTCTCCAAGTATGCACCTAACTTGGTGGCCGACTCTAGGTCGAGGATGAACAAATTTGTGATGGGTGTATCCGACTTGGTTAGTGAGGAGTGTCGGTCCGCTATGCTCATTGGAGATATGGATTTGTCTCGGTTGATGACTTATGCCGAGCAAATGGAGGAGGAGAAATTGAGGAAGAGAAGGGGGCACGAGGCCAAGAGGGCCCGATTGGAGAATAGGTTCCCTAAGGGTGCTAGATTTCATCAAGGCCGAGGAAACCCTCATGTCAACCGGGGATTTGCTATCAATGTTCCTAGACCTCAAGGGGGAGGTGAAGTGGGTTCTATGGATGTATGCCCTAAGTGTGGGAGGAAGCATGGTGGTCCTTGCATGAAGGGTTCGGGTGCTTGCTTTGAATGTGGAGAAGTGGGTCATAAGAGGTTTGAATGTCCCAAGATCCGCAACAAGGTCCGAAGTGCTAACACTACTCCTTTGGGTAGAGGTGCTTCTCAAAGTGGTGCCCCAAGGAACAATCGATTTTATGCTTTGCATGGTAGACAAGGTGTTAATGAGACTCCGGATGTGGTGACCGGTATGTTGCAAATCTTCGATCTTGATGTTTATACTTTGATTGATCCGGGTGCCACCCTTTCCTTTGTTACCTCCTTAGTTGCTAGAAAATTTCATGTCGAGTGGGAATTGTTGCATGAGTCATATGAAGTATCCACTCCCATTGGTGTCTCTATTGTTGCTAGAAAAGTGTATAGAAATTGTTCGGTTTGCATATTAAATAAGTTGTTGCCTTGTGATTTTGTTAAGTTAAACATGGTGGATTTTGATGTTATTCTTGGGATGGATTGGTTGCATGCATATTATGCTTCTATTGATTGTAGGACTCGTAAAGTCAAGTTCCGATTTCCTAATGAACCCGTCCTTGAGTAGGAGAGCCGGGATGTTGTGGAGAAGGGAAAATTCATTTATTGCATTAAAGCCCATAGGTTGATTTCCAAAGGGTGCTTGTACCATATTGTGAGAGTCAATGATGTGGAGTCTAAGGTCCCTCCTATTGACTCTATTCCGGTTGTTAATGAGTTTCTAGATGTCTTCCCAGAAGACCTTCCCGGTGTCCCTCCCGAAAGGGAGATAGATCTTGGTTTTGACCTCCTTCCCGATACTCAACCTATTTCTATCCCCCCTTACCGTATGGCCCCGGCGGAGTTGAAAGAGCAATTAAAAGATTTGTTAGAGAAGGGGTTTATTAGATCTAGTCATTCTCCTTGGGGTGCTCCAGTTTGGTTTGTGAAGAAGAAAGATGGGTCTCCTAGAATGTGTATTGATTATCGACAACTTAATAGGGTCACCGTCAAGAATAGGTATCCTCTTCCAANCTTGGGGTGCTCCAGTTTTGTTTGTGAAGAAGAAAGACGGGTCTCCTAGAATGTGTATTGATTATCGACAACTTAATAGGGTCACCGTCAAGAATAGGTATCCTCTTCCAAGGATTGACGATTTATTTGACCAATTGCATGGGGCTAGTCACTTCTGTAAGATTGATCTTCGGTCAGGGTATCATCAAATGAAGGTGAGAGAGTGTGATATTCTCAAGACGGCCTTTCGTACTAGGTATGGGCACTATGAGTTTGTGGTGATGTCTTTCGGGTTAACTAATGCTCCGGTTCTCTTTATGGATTTGATGAATAGGGTTTTCAAACCCTACGTTGATTCTTTTGTGGTGGTGTTTATAGACGACATCTTGATCTATTCTCGGGGTGAGGAAAAGCACAAGGGTCACTTGAGGGTTGTACTCCAAAGATTGAGGGAAGAGAAGTTGTACACTAAATATGAAAAGTGTGAGTTTTGGTTGAAGGAAGTTGCTTTCCTAGGCCATGTGGTGTCGGGGGATGCTATTAAGGTGGATCCTAAGAAGACCGATGTTATTAGGAATTGGCCTAGACCTTTGACCCCGTCTGATATAAGGAGTTTCTTGGGTTTAGCGGGTTATTATAGGAGATTTGTGGAAGGGTTTTCTTCTCTTGCTTCTCCTATGACTAAGTTGACTCAAAAGAAGGCTAAATTTGTGTGGTCGGATGAGTGTTAGGAAAGCTTCCAAACTTTGAAAGAAAGGCTTGTGTCCGCTCCTATTTTGTCACTTACGGATGGGTTAGAAGGTTTTGTTGTTTATTGTGATGCTTCCCGTATTGGGTTGGGTTGTGTGTTGATACAAAGTGGTAAGGTTATAGCCTATGCTTCTAGGCAACTTAAGGTTCATGAAAAAAATTACCCAACCCATGATCTTGAATTAGCCGCCGTGGGTTGGGGTGCATGTTGATATCTTCACCGACCATAAGAATCTCCAATATGTGTTTACGTAAAAAGATTTTAACTTGAGACAAAGGAGGTGGTTAGAATTCCTTAAGGATTATGATATGAGTCTTCACTATCATCCGGGTAAAGCTAATGTGGTGGCGGATACATTGAGTAGAGTGTTCATGGGTAGCTTGGCTCATGTTGAGGAAGGTAGTAAAGAGTTGGCTAAGGAGGTCCATCGGTTGGCCAAATTGGGAGTTAGGTAAGAAGGGGTGGATAGTGGAGGAGTAGTTGTTGTGGATGGTTCAAGGTCTTCCTTGGTTGATGAGGTGATAGTAAAGAAAGATCTTGATCCTTCTTTGGTAGAATTAAAGGCTTCAGTGAGTAGTGGTAAGGTGGAGGTTTTCTCCCAAGGGGGAGATGGTGCCCTTAGGTACCAAGGTAGATTATGTGTTCCTTGTGTGGATGGTGTGAGGGAAAGAATCCTTGATGAGGCTCATAATTCTTTTTATTCTATTCATCCGGGGTAAACAAAGATGTATAGAGACTTGAGGGATGTGTATTGATTGGGCGGTATGAAGAAGGATATTGCAAAATTTGTTTTGGGTTGCCATAGTTGTCAACAAGTCAAGGCCGAACATCAAAGGCCGGGTGGCCTAACTCAAGACGTTGAGATACCTACTTGGAAGTGGGAAGAAATCAACATGGATTTTGTAGTGGGCTTACCCGAGGCTAGAAGAGGCTTTGATTCGGTTTGGGTGGTGGTTGATCGGATGACAAAGTCGGCTCATTTCCTACCGGTTAAAACTACTTACGGGGCTGAAGAGTATGCCAAGTTGTACATTCATGAATTGGTAAGGTTGCATGGGATTCCTTTGTCTATCATCTCGGATCGTGGTGCCCAATTCACTTCTCACTTTTGGAAGTCATTCCAAAGGGGTCTTGGTACAAAGGTAAAGCTTAGCACGGCCTTCCACCCTCAAACGGATGGCCAAGCCGAAAGAACAATTCAAACCTTGGAGGATATGCTTAGAGCTTGTGTATTGGAGTTGAAAGGTAGTTGGGATGATCATCTTCCTTTGATGGAATTTGCATACAACAATAGTTATCATTCTAGTATCGGTATGGCTCCTTTTGAGGCACTTTATGGTAGACGGTGTAGGTCACCG